>NC_092382.1:22818316-23060816 GCF_030028105.1 Mobula birostris | reverse complement strand
TCTCTGTTACAGTGTGAGAGTGTGGGTTTCATTCTGTATCTGTCAGTCTCTGTTACAGTGTGAGAGTGTGGGTTTCATTCTGTATCTGTCAGTCTCTGTTACAGTGTGAGAGTGTGGGTTTCATTCTGTATCTGTCAGTCTCTGTTACAGTGTGAGAGTGTGGGTTTCATTCTGTATCTGTCAGTCTCTGTTACAGTGTGAGAGTGTGGGTTTCATTCTGTATCTGTCAGTCTCCGTTACAGTGTGAGAGTGTGGGTTTCATTCTGTATCTGTCAGTCTCCGTTACAGTGTGAGAGTGTGGGTTTCATTCTGTATCGGTCAGTCTCTGTTATAGTGTGAGAGTGTGGGTTTCATTCTGTATCTGTCAGTCTCTGCTACAGTGTGAGAGTGTGGGTTTCATTCTGTATCTGTCAGTCTCTGTTACAGTGTGAGAGTGTGGGTTTCATTCTGTATCTGTCAGTCTCTGTTACAGTGTGAGAGTGTGGGTTTCATTCTGTATCTGTCAGTCTCTGTTACAGTGTGAGAGTGTGGGTTTCATTCTGTATCTGTCAGTCTCTGTTACAGTGTGAGAGTGTGGGTTTCATTCTGTATCGGTCAGTCTCTGTTACAGTGTGAGAGTGTGGGTTTCATTCTGTATCTGTCAGTCTCTGTTACAGTGTGAGAGTGTGGGTTTCATTCTGTATCCGTCAGTCTCTGTTACAGTGTGAGAGTGTGGGTTTCATTCTGTATCCGTCAGTCTCTGTTACAGTGTGAGAGTGTGGGTTTCATTCTGTATCGGTCAGTCTCTGTTACAGTGTGAGAGTGTGGGTTTCATTCTGTATCTGTCAGTCTCTGCTACAGTGTGAGAGTGTGGGTTTCCTTTTGTATTTGTCTACCTCGGCTCCACTGTTAAGTGCGTCGTCTCTGTCCTGTACCTCTGAGACCTGAGTCCGTGTGAGCGAAGTACCTTTTCTCCTTCTTTCCCGCTGTTTCTCAAACCTTGTAAACAATCTTAAAATAGATTCTGTATTTTCTGCGCTATTTTTGGAATAAGAGTCTCCTGCAGTTGGTTTATGTTATGATTGTGAGACGGATAGTACACCGATGAGTGATGACGGCTGGATCGAGCAGGACATTCAGCGTCTTAGAGTCATATGGCAAACAGAGCATTCGGCCCGGCATCATTCTATATGCTATTCGTTAGTCAACCACATAGAGCAAATTGAGCAACACGTGATCTGTAACTTCTTGTGGTTTGAAAACCAGCTCTTAAATGTTGAATGAAAATAATCAAATTAAATAAATTCATTAATTAATATAAATAAGTGAGTAATTAAATGTATAATTTGATCGAAGTAAAACCAACCGAGGCAGCGCGTTTCCTGTTCCAGCATCGTTTATATGAATAGATTTCCTCTCAGCCATTCTAAGTTGCTACCTTCACCGCGTACCTGCTCTCTCATGCTTGCCGACTCTGTCATATATTTCTTAATGTGTACTACACTATGAATCTATTCGAGTTATGTCCCACTCATAAATAATATAATATTCATGTCGAGTTTCTCATGATAACTTCAGTCTTGTGTCTATATTGCTCTGTGCAGCACTGAGCGAGTTTGTGAATGGGAATGCGAGGGAAGGTCAAGGTTCACATTTGGAATAATCCAAGTTCCACATTGCAGCATCCGGGTGATTGATGACTTCCCGGGAATTTGGCGTCACTGCTTACGTCACAGCTCAGCCGGGAATGTTCCGCTCGTCAGGGACAGGGTGGACGGAAGAGTTTGCTCCTGTGTTGCAAGATACCGTGTCCTATATTGCACTCGTCAGTGCTGAAGACCGAGATGAATGGAGGAGAATGGGCAGCTGATGATTAATAGCTTGATATTACACTCTGAACACATCAGTTGGAGATGTTGGGATCCTGGGAACAGTAGCGTACAGTAACAAGCCCTTTACTCACTACTTCTGCGTTGAACAAGATACCGAATGAGATTAAACTCTGATGACTGTACATGACCTATCTCCCTTCATTCACTGCATACGCGTGTGCTTTGATTCAATATTAACCGTTAAAGGTGAAGGTTCAGTTACAGATTCTCCCGGAAGGGAGCAGGAAAGCTGGTGTGTTGGCCAAAGTAGAATCAGGCTGGGTGGTGAAAGGGAATCCAGATGTAGAGGTAGGGATGACAGAGAAACCATCAAACTGTATACCTATAGACATAGTCATGACACAGCAAAAGGTTCAGGATTTGGCAAAGGTAAAAGGAAGAGAGGAATCTGAAGAGTTTTAGAAATATCGAGGAATACAGGCACGGAATCGGATTGTACTTAATAATGGTAAATTTGTGGTGCCAGAATGGGAAATAAACCAGGTGATGTATTGGCACCATCACATTGTTGGGCATCAAATAAGATAGAGCTATGGAACAGTTGTAGAACGTGTGTTGGTGGCCGAAATTGCGAGGAGATGTACCACATAATTATAATAATTGTTTGATTTGTGCCCGGTAATAACCCAGGTAAATCGGCTGGAGAAGCATTTTTAAGGCCCGCCGAGTAGAAGGACCATGTGTTAATTTGTAGGTTTATTTTGTTGGATCTTCACCTCCATCCCCTGGAGGACTGAAATATATCCTCGAGGTAGTGGATGCGTTCACCAAGTGGATCGATGCTTTCACAACTAGACAATGAAAACCGCTGGCGTTACAGCCAGGATTTTGTCCGAGAGAGTCGTTACCCCATGGGGATTGCCAAGGACTCTAGAATCAGATCATAGTCCCCGCTACAGCGCACAGGTGACACAAAATCTAATGAAACTGTTTGGGTAAAACAGAGGCTCTTTTTCCCCAATCGACCACAACACTGCGATTGTTGAACGGATGAACTGGACTTTAAAGACAATGTTTTCTAAAATGACTAAACGGCTCATGGGTCACTGTCTTACCCTCTGTTCTTATGATAGTCCTCAGCACAGAAGCATCCTCTCCTGCATTTACACGTTTTAAGTTGACGATCAGGAGAATAAATAAAAGGGGTAGTTTTCCTGCTTGGTTAGATTTATCACAGACCGAGTACGATAGCGTTGGAAAGGACAAATTCAAGCAGCAATTAATTGACTCTATTAAGGAGGCCCATTATGATGCCGCCCATAATACGTGACGGAAGAAACGGCAGAGCGAAGCTTGTTTCCAGGTGCGAACAAAACCGGGGGCGTTTGAAATAGGACAGAAGGTTATGATATCACTACATCAGCTGAGCCCCTTTACACCTTCGCGATTTGTTGAGATAGAGCCAGTCCATCAGTATATCGAATCCAGACTTCTCCATATAAATTGGGTTGGTATCATATTAACCAACTCAAATCCCTTGGAGATAGTCAATGTCCTCTAGTAGCCGAGTCCAGAAAACATGTTGTCAATGGGATGTTGTGGACCGATATGAGATGATCCTCTTAGATTTATGTTTCAGGCAATCGACGGTGATGGGGGTGAAGGAGGAGTTGTCCTCTCAGTGAGTTGGGCAACCACTTCCAGATTGTACCCGGAGGATAAGGACAGTTCACATCTTTGCACTCGCCCAAGCCAAGGCAGAGACTGTGGGAGAGAGAAACAGACGTGAGAGCGCGTTTACTATGTGGTCTTCTGCAAATAATCTGGGGGATAATTGGTCTGTTATAAATAGATTTTAATAAGGCCTTATTGTTAGCCATGGTAGGACCATTCATAACGTCAGAAGGTTTGGTATCCAGGGAAAGCTGGTTGGTGGATTCAGAACTGACTCTCACAGAAGGCAGAGGATAGTTGTGGATGGAGCGTGTTCTCTCTGGATGTCGGTGACCAGTGGAGTCCTGCAGGGATCTGTTCTGAGACCCCCGCTTTTTGTGTATCTATGAATGATTTGGATGAGGAGGTGGGCGGGTGGTTTATTGTATTTGCAATGATGTGGAGGGAGGTTGGTGGAATTATGAAGAGTATAGAAGTTTGTCACAGATTACAACAGGACAGTGACAGGACGCAGAGCAGCGCTGAGAAGTTACAGATGGAGTTCAACCCGGAACGTTTGAAGTGATTCACTTTGGAAGGATGAATTTGAAGAGAGAGGTGATACTTTCTCGAGACGCCGAGGGCCACACAATAGTACGAGTTCCACAATGGAAACAGAGTGATGAGACTCTCTCCAATAAGGGGAGGGCCGCTCATCGGTACGCATTCGGTACAATAGGCACGGAGCGGTGCACTGCAAGAGCAGAAGGAAGGGTGATTGACAAGTGAGCTTGACCACATCCGCTGTTCTGCACTTTCTTATAGTGACGCTCGAAAGGTAATATACCTGACAGTAAATCAGGAGAAAAAAAAAGAAAACTTAATGGTAAATAGTAGAACAGCCTGGGAACCTGCGGATTGTTCAGAGATTGTACTTGCTATATTTGTTCAAACAGAGAATGGATAGAGAAACAGTGGTAGAATTCTGGCAGGTTTGAGAATATCTTTAAAGTTAAATAGACTGCATCGCACATCACGGGTGTGGCAGGTCAAGTCATTGACTGGCAGAGATCAGGTTGCTGCCGAACGGCCCATGTGTGCGCTGGAAAACATTGCTCTTCAAACTGTCCACAGCCCTCGCTAACTTCCCGAAGACACGCTCCCTTTTTGATCGCAGGTCTCTGGAATATCGCTGCGGATCTTTTAAATTGTTTGGAGGAGTATAAGTGCAGTGTATTTTATTGTAACACATATCAGCTGTCACTGTGATTTCCATCATTCAAACCACAGAAATGACTGGAACGAGCGAAAGAAAAGAATGAGGGAATGTTTCCCTGTAATAAAGGCGCGTTCTCCATTTCACCTGCCAGAACAAACACCTTCCCTCAATTTCAGAAGCGAATGTGCTTTGTCAAATGTTACAAAATAAATGACTTCATGATAAATGCTTACCTTAAAAGCAACACAGATGTAAAAATACCCCATGTAAATAACTGAACCCAGGTCTCATGGAAAGTAACTTTGTAAACCTGCATCATATTTTGTTTTGAAGTAAAGAGTTTGCAATATCCCTTAAAGAATCAAATTCATGACACGGGGACAGTGAGTAAAAATACTTTAACGTAAGTGTTTGTGCAGTTGGTTGTCACTAATGTCCCTGACGTGATAGCCACGCTAATTGCCTCAGTGGAATTGCTCTCACCTCAATAAAAGTCTGCTAAATCGATCCCCAGTCCATCTGAGCAGCTGAAACGTTCCGTACAACTGAACGCTGCTTTTGACGGAATATGGGATATCCGGCGATTTACCACATCGCGGCCATTTTCTATCCCACACTTGTAGCGGTTGGTGTCCCCGGTAAGATGCCGGAGCTGGTTACTTTATGTACGGTGCCGTCGTCTTGCTGTTACTCTGGTGCGGGATCCGCACTGTTACTGAGCACAGATGCTACCGTCGGCTGAAACGTGTTTCCAGAATGGAGGATTCAGGCATTTGATTGTTTTATTTTCATTTTCCATACTTCGATCGCAGTGTTTTCTTCCTTTGTCAATTAAGTCGGTGTAAATATTGTCACTGTTTCACAATTTCACAATTTCACCTCGCTAGGCTTTCTGAAGTGATGCTGGTCTCTGGTTTTCTAGGTCCGAGTCTCTATCAGTGCAGACACTGCGACCTTATAACAACATGGCAGCTTATTTAAATGACAGTCCAGTCGGTGTTCGACACGTAGGTCTGTTCTTCTGTAAGTCAGTAAATGAGAAGTCGTGCTTCATATCTCCTTGACTCCACTTTGACACCGCTCCAAACAACCCCTTCAGCTATTTCACCTCTAATAATGGAAATGGTGTTGTTTACAGGAGCGATCGACTGCTCACCGGTACGTGAGTCGCGGAACTCGGATGCCTCGCTCTAAACTGTCGGAAGGTCGCCAATCCACCGACACTCACATCCGTCATTGTCCTCCAGCCGGAGTGCAGCGATCGAGCCCGTACACACTGGATTCCCGCTTTCTATTTCCAAACAGACCATATCCTGCGTAGCATCGGTAGAATAGGGGCATTCAGGGAACTGACCATATTTCTATTTTGTTTCCAAATTTCTTGCAGTTAACTTAACAGCGATTGTGATCCTTTCTCGGGGAAAATGCGGACTCTCCAAATGCATCACCCGTTACCTGGTTGGAATGGCAACAGCGGATCTGATGGTGGTTATCGTTGTTGCTTTAGTGGAACAGACCAACAATATCTACATTTATTCCAGATCCCTGCTCATCACTCCTGTATGCGCTCTGACACTTGTATTTCGGCTCATAATGACGGACTGTTCTGTTTGGTTCACGGTCAGTTTTACCTTCGATCGCTTCATCGCAATATGTTGCCGAAAGCTACGGGAACGATACTGTCCTGAGAGAACAGCAACGGTGGTTATCGTGACCGTGGTTATAGTGAGCTGCGGGAGATGTGTCCCGGCTTACTTTGTCGTTGAACCTTACGTCATCATTGACAACATGCCGTGGCGGTGCACCGGCACATCTGAATACGCTACTTCACCCGTGTGGAGAGCATACGAATTACTGGACAGTATTTTAAAACCGTTGCTACCAATCGGCTTAATGCTGGTGTTTAACGGGTTAACCGTAAGACATATCGTTGTGGCAAATCGAGTCCGCAGAAGGCTTCGGCACAGCAGCGACAATCAGAAAGATGCCGAGGTGGAAAAACGCAGAAAATCGATGATTTTGTTGTTTTCTATATCAGCTAATTTCATATTATTTTGGATGCCCTATGTAGCCCATTCCCTGAAATGGCAACTGCAAAACTATTTTTACCAGGACAGATATTTGAGTTCCCCGGTATACATCCTACAGCAATTTGGGTTAATGTTGGTAATACTCAGCATGTGCACCAATACTTGTATCTACACACTGACACAGAGGAAATTCAGAGAAGAGCTGAGGAATGGAATGGTGTATGTGTTTACATTAAATGGCCATCTGTGTAGATAACGCGCGCCTCCAATGACAATTCAGCGGAGTTTTCAAATAAAGCCGTTTCACAATGAACAGGGTTGGCAAGCATGTCATACATTTAAACAATCATATGCCTAGACATCAGCAAATTGCAGAAATGGCGGAAGACCGCTAACTTCAAACAAGTATGCTGCAATGCAAGTGTTCAATACTGCTGGCGTGATTGTTACAATGGTTGAAATATGTTCCAAACTGTCACAGACACTCAACTGTCACAAAGGCAGGAATGGCTTCAGAACGTTCTCGGTTTTAGATGTTTCAAAATGGACACAGCTGGCTATTTCGTAGGTAAAATATGATGGCAGAATATAGTATTAATATTAAGACGCTTGGCAGTGTGGAGGATCAGAGGAATCTTGGAGTCCGAGTCCATAGGACGCTCAAAGCAGCTGCGCAGGTTGACTATGTGGTTAAGAAAGCATACGGTGTATTGGCCTTCATCAATCGTGGAATTGAATTTAGGAGCCGAGGGATAATGTTGCAGCTATGTAGGTCCCTGCTCAGACCCCACTTGGAGTACTGTGCTCAGTTCTGGTCGCATCACTACAGGAAGAATGAGGAAACCATAGAAAGGGTTCAGAGGAGATTTACAAGGATGTTGTCTGGATTAGGGAGCATGCCATTTGAAAAAGGGTTGATTGAACTCGTCCTTTTCTCCTTGGAGTGACGGAGGATGAGAGGTGACCTGACAGAGGTGTAGAAGATGATGAGAGGCATTGATCGTTTGGATAGTCAGGGGCTTTTTCACAGGGCAAAAATCTCTGCCGCTAGAGGGCACAGGATTAAGGTGCTTGGGAGTAGGTACAGAGGAGGTAGGGATTTTTTTACGCCGAGAGTGGTGAGTGCGTGGAATGGTCTGCCAGCAGCGGTGGTGGAGGCTGATACGATGGGTCTGTAAAAAGACTTTTGGATAGGTACAGGCAGCTTAGAAAAACAGGGAGCTATGGGTAACCCTAGTAATTTTTAAGGTAGGGACATGTTCGGCACAACTTTGTGGGCCGAGGAGACTGTATTGTGCTGTAGGTTTTCCATGTTTCTAAAAGAGCGCAAAAGGAGTGCGATGGCAAACCGGGGTAGCTATCGCAGCTGCAGAAAGGGAGCGTTAGTAGACTGTGAGATGAACACAGAAACATGAAGGGCGCGATCACCCCATTTGGAGTATCCTGTACAGCCGTCCAACAGGCTAGCAAAAGGAAACGCAACGGGAACAGTGAGGAACCGATCGGGAAGCAGAATGTGGACATGTGCCATGTTATTGGCACGGGTGACTGAAACATCCGTAATACTCTTTGGCACCTGCCCAGCGTGAAAGGTTTTAGGTATGACAGAATTCGGCAATTGTGTGCAGGAAGGATTCACGTCACTATAAAAAGAAAAACAGACTAGCGAACAGTCCAAACCGGATCTAATATTAGAAAAGGAAACGGGTCAGGTGACAGATCTTTCCGTGGGTTAGCATTTCAGAGCGATAGGGCAGAACTTCCCGACATTTACCTTGCACGGGATGTATTGAATTGGGGGTCTGCGATTATGGTGCGACCTGGCAGGAACTTGGGAACGTACACTGGGAAATGATGCACTCAGGGAAATGAGCAACAAATAAGTGGAGACTGTTTGGGGTTCCGAAGAGGCTTGTCTCATTGACGCAGGGGAAGAATAATAGCGTAAAGTAACTCTGGAAGACAAGAAATTTGGAACACCTCATCAAGAGGGAGAAAGAAAGATACTTACGTTTTGGAAAAAAGGATCAGGTCGGGTCATGGCGAGTCACAATGTAGAGAGGAAAAGAATAACAATCGACTTAGAAGAGTTAGAACGGGACTCGAGAAGTCCTTGGCGAGTTGCACTGTGAAGAACAGGAGGAGACTGGAGAGAGTGTGGGCAGATCAGACGGAAAGGAGGAAGACTTGCGTCTGGAGTCCAAGGAGGCAGTGAAGCTCCTTACTGAACACATTGATGAATGTGAACACAGCGTCAAAAGACAGATACGCCAAACATGCCGAAGCTCAGAAAGATACTGCGCTGGGAACTTGGAATACATTATGATAGTTGATTCCCCGGTGCCGGAGGGATATAGTCCAGGTAATTTGAGAAAGCGAGCAAAGATGTTGTTTAGCTTTGGGACGGAATATTTGTATCTTCTCTGGCCACGGAGGGAGAACTAGAAGACTTGGCGGGGGGGGGGGGCAGGGATGTTATTCCTTTGTTGACGAAAGATAATAGGGATACTCCTTGGAATTATAGACCAGCGAGTCTTACATCAGTAGTGGGTAAACTTTTGGAGCGGATTACTGAAGAGAGAATTTACGAGCATTTGTAGAAATAATTTTGGTCAGGCATTTGACCTGTTCCCCTAGTGGACTCGTTCAGAAACTCAGGAGGCATGGGATCCAGGGAAACCTGGCTGGTTGACTCACAGAAGGTAGATGATTAGTGTGAACTCTGGCTGGAAGACAGCGGGCAGCCGTGTGCCGCAAGGAGAGTAGAAATTTCGGTACACTTTACTGGAACTCGGTACACTCGGTACTGAAATTTCGGTACACTTTACTGGAACTCTGCAGTTACAGTGCTCCGAGAAATAGGACTGAGGGAAATAACTGATTTAATCTGACCACCCAGCAGCAGCTGGATAATTTACGGAATTAGGGCTGACGATGTAAGCAGATCGCTGAGCTATTGACTGCACTGCCACGTTATCTAAACTGACCTCCCACTTACATGTTATAGGGCCGATGCTGCAATGACTTCAAAGCATCTTTTCCATGGAGCCCTACAACTTAAAACCAGCATTTCAAAGTGTTCAGCAGCAGCTTCTGCTGCTCATTAAAATAACTAGCCTTCCAAAATGTCAATTCTAGTACACACCAATTTATCATAATGCTAATTGACCTCTGAATCGCGGTTTTATCGTATCGGGTGTAGATACGGTCATATTTCGATCCAGCTAACTCTCAATCCACATGGGCGGCGTGAAATACGTGTCTCCCTGTGAAATCAATAATAAATGAAACATACAGAACAATACAAACTAAAAACGCCGCGAGGGCAAAGCCAACATCCGGGCTCAAACTTGTCGTCCTTCCAAACCATCGCAGGCAATTGGAGAATACAGAATAAACAACTTCCAAAGCAACAGGCCTCAGCACGTCTTCTAAAGAGTTTAGGAGAGTGAGATGTGGAGAGCTGAGGCTCACATACACTTAAACTTCAGAGAATTTCGGAAAGATATGCAGCCCGCGAATTTCGCATCAGTTCCTGGAAATCACTTCTCAGAAAGTGACACAATTTTTTGTCACGTGTATGGTGAAAAGGAAAATTAATTTAATCATTCCGCCCCCAACACAAACTAAAGTAACACTCTTCTCACATAAAGCTATTCATGGCCGTAACCTCTCTCTCTCTTTCAATTGAACTCACTTATGTCCAAACCTCGCGCTATATTTTAAATACGCAATGCATCCATATTTTCAAAATATCGCAGAAAATGTCATGCTCTTATGTGTTCAATAGTTAATAAGCATCTGTAATTGCAATCATGCAACATTTAATAAAGCCTTTCGATTCCAAGACAAAGAGACGCAGAAAGTTATGCATCGTCCACTAGTTAATATTCAATACAATTAAAATATGATGTCTTCACAACGCCAATCCTCTAAAGATTGCCATGGTTTCTCACCTCCAGTCTCTGACTGAGGATAGGATTCGGATTAATTGACCCCTTTGTTGTATAGTATCGGAGTTAATGATCCCCATTACCACGGATGAAACAACAGATTTGTTCACTGAACAAGGACAACTGTCACACCCACCTCCAGCCCGGAACTACCGTCTTTACCTCCTTACTGAAGGAGTGAAGGTATATTCCTGTAGTGTGATACTCCCTTTATCATCTCACACCTCCACTTCCATCTTCTCATTCTGTAACCATCCATTTCACTCAGTCTTCAAGCTTCAGTGTGTGCAAGGACGGAGGCTTCGAACAGTATCAACGACCCTCTAGACTGGCCGGTGCTGTGAGACACTAAGGTTCTAACACAGACATACAGTCAGACAACCACAGTGAACCACTGCACAGAAACAGGGTCTCCAGTCCGCCAGTTCCGTGAGGAATTATTTAAACTGCCTACTGCTATCGACCTGCACCTGGACCGTGGGCATCCATCTCCATCTCATCCGTGTACATATCCAATCATCTCTTAAAGGTTGAAACCGAAATCTCAATTAGCGTTTGCGTTGGCAGCACTGTCTACACTCTGACGACCCTCTGGGTGAAGACGTTTCCCCTCATGTTTCCCTTAAACATTTCACATTTCGCCCTTCACCTCTAATCTCTCGCTGTATTCTCGCCCAACATCAGTGGAGAAAGCCTGCTTGCATTTACACTCTCCATTCGCCTTGTCATTTGGTATATACAAAATGCCGATGGAACACAGCAGGCCAGGAAACACCTATAGGAAGAGGTACAGTCAACGTTCCGGGCCGAGACCCTTCGTCAGGACTAATTTTTTTCATGTTTGTCATTTGGTATATCTCTGTCAAATCTCCCCTCAGACATCTACTTGTATTTCATCTGCCACTTCATCGCCTGTTCTCCAAATCCCTCCGAGTACTTCTGCAGACACCTGCTTTGCTCTAACCTACCTTCATATCAACTGCAAAGTTGGTCACCAAACTATCCATTCTTTCATCCAAATCGTTGATTTCAATGCCGACCCCAGCGGAACACCTTTATTTACTGACAGCAAACAGAATAGGCTCACATTATTCTGAATGCTGCTTTCCTCCGGGCATCCATCTCCCTGTTCCTGAACCTCCTGCACATCATGCGCACGATATTCCTGATGACCCGGACACTCATCCTGTACAAGTTGGCACAGGGATATGGCTACGGGTAAAGCGGAGACCCGTTGAGGATTAAACTGTGAACGGGCATTATATATAGAATAACAGACATCCATGTCTGCGTTTTAAAAAGAAATCTATTCTCGGGGATCAAGCAGGATGTATCCCCAGAATATCAGACTCAGAAATGTCAGATCATTGGGAATGAGTTTCACCGTGGAGTTCGGACAGGGAAGGCCATGTATCGATTAACAGCATGGAAACGAACTACCCGTGATTAGTTTCAGCGTGGCCTAGCTTACAGAAAGAATAACAGGTTCTCGGCTGGAATCTGATCGAGGCGGCCCACGGGGTGTGGTGAATGGATAATATGCAGAATATCAGATAGCGGAAGTTGAGCTGTCGTCCGGAATCCAACAGATATGTTCGAAAGGTGACAACATAAATTAACAGGAACTAGGGTTGAGTTACAGGCTGACCGCCGATCGTGCGATTTGCATGATTCATGTATACAATAACAGCTACCATGCAGTGAATTGAAGGGTGAATTTTCGACACAATATAAAGGTTTATACATGTGAAAAGTTTACATTCAAGTTCAGTTTATTGTCATTCAGCGGTAGACGTGTATGCCACCGAAAGAAACAACCTTCCTCCTGACAAAAGCGCACAGCACAGTGCACGTAATTCACACATATTACACATCAAGTTACCACTAGAGAATTAACAAATAGTAAGGTGCATTTGCAACACAAGTTATAAAAACAATATAGTATGCGCTACTGGTGCTTCATGCGTGATGATAAATCGATGGTGACAGAGTGTTCAATCTCCTTAAGGCTGGGGGAATGAAGCTGTTTCCTATTGTAACAGTCCTTGGACTGATGCTGCGGTACCTCCTGCCTGGTGGTGCGAGTTTAAAGGGCGGACGACAGGGATCATTTACAGGCCTTGCATACGCAGCTCTCCTCTCAGCTCTCTTGGCAATCCTTGGTACTGACTTGCGGTTAGATGCTTTGCAATGCCTGTACCAGATGGTGATGCAGCTGGTATAGAGACACGTTATGGTGCTCGTACGAACATTGGTAAGAATGGGGGAAGGTGAGCCTCAATAGTCTCAGACCCCCGAGGGAAATGACGTTGCTGCGCTTTCGTGACCAAAGACGTGGTGTTGAGATCGTCCGTACGTGTTCACCCAGAAACCCGATACTCCGAACTCTCTCCACGGCCGAGTCGTGTATGTGCAGTGCAACGCGGTCAGCCTGCATTTTCTTAAAGGCCAGAATCATCTCTTTGGACGTCCGCCTTGAGACTCAAGTCTTCCTGTCCATCAGCCGCTCTCCCTCCTCCCTGTACGCCGTGTCGTTGTCGTAGTTGATGTGGCCAAGTATGGCGAGCTAGGTGATTCGGATAGAACTCGATCTTGCAATGCAGTTATGCGCCAGCAACGTGAACATCAGCGAGCTGAGCGCGCAGTCCTGGGGGAGCCGGTACTCAGCGTAATGGTGCTGGAGATGTATCTGCCTACACGGACTGACTGTGGCTCTCATGTCAAGAAGTCAAGGATCCAGTTGCTCAGAGATGTGTCAAGCCTCAACATTGACAGATTACCCACGAGCATCTGAGGGAAGATCGTATTGAAGTCCGAGCTGAAGGCGATAAACAGCATCCTGGACGGAATGGAGTGCGGAGACTACGGGAATATCCGCGGACCGTGTTCAGAGACAGGAAAAGTGGGAAGGACCCGTTGTAGTAGGAATTTCTCAGCTGTGCCCGACTTCTGCTGTCAGCCATGGCTTCCGTTTCGCCCTCAAATATTTGTGCTTAATAACCGTGATGTCCTCAATGCACGGCCCTGCGTATACAGTCACAGATCTAACACATCCATTGATGTTAGTGTGATGCTCATAGATAGTTGCTTCCCAGAACACGTCGCAGTCCTTGTATTCAAGACTACAACAATGCCGAGGTTGCTCCTTCGCGCAGGGTCTTGATTTCCCTTTGAACTGGTTTAACTCGTTTAATCCGCAGTCGGTAGGCAGGAATTAGTATAACAGACAAGTAGTCAGAAAATCCGACGTAAAGCCGGTTGGCAGATTTTTCTGGCACCAGGGTTGTTGGTATAAGTCAGTGCTGATGTGTTTTCACCTCTCGTGGCAATTTCAACAAGCTGACAGAATTTAAGCAGGAAAGCCCTTAACTTGGTAAGCACAAAATAATCTGCAGATGCTGGGGTCAAAGCAGCACTCAGAACACACTGGAGGAACTCAGCAGGTCGGGCACCTGGTTAAAGTCGCTAGCAACATCGGACTGTGTGGTTTACAAATGACTGATGGCGCCTGCGGCCACACTCAGGACATCCCCAGCATTAGCATAGGGAGGATGCATATCGCCAGAATCACAATGCCTATGGCATCTGAGGATAATTGGGAGGGAATTAGAGACCTGGGTTGAATTGAAGTGTTCAGGAAATTTACTTGTGGAATAACGGATATCCAGGAGTTGATTTCCAGGGTGCAATGTACACACGAATGATTTGCGAATCAGTTGTCATCGGATGAGGTTATAAAAAATGTACCTTGTGCATTACAGCAAATTCTAGACGGGCATTGATTGGGTTTTGACTGACTTTTTTATTCGGCGCAGGTTACACTACTCTTCAGAAATAGTGTGCTTCTCAGTACACTGTCGTATCCCACAGTAAACACCCTGGAGTTAGTTCTGCCATTCCGTATGTCTTAATGCCGTGGCCTAGGGCGATTTGTGAGATATTTTAATTGTTCGAGCTCTCCCGTGAACAGCGCCCAGCCCAGCGGAAGTGCTCCACCGGGTAACAGCCGGAACCGGAAGTCGGAGCATGATGGAGACGGAAGGAGATAGAAGGAAAACTGAGGGACGAAAGACGGGAGGAGACACCGGATATAAAGTTGAAGAGGTGGACGTAGGATAGAGGATGGAGTCCCAAAAGAGGCATGGAAAGAGCGGTGGAGTTGGTATTTGGAATACCCGGTCCATGAGGACACAAGGTAAGAAGCTGCTAAAACAGATTCCATTTCACTTCCACTCCCCTCTGACCAGCTTTATGCCGTTCTTCGTTCGATCCCTCTCTTTCTATTTTATGGTCTTTCTTACTTTCTCACCTTCTCCTCTGTGTCACGCTGAATCTTCGGACTCAATTGCAGGATCACACGGAGATACGGAAGGGTTAAACAAAACTAAGCATTTTGATAACAAGAGAGACGAAACCAAACAGTAGAACATACAAGGTCCGGGATAACTGGGAATAACTCGGCTTTAACTTCACTGGACAAAGATGAGGATTCCCGAGCCCGGGCAGGTTAGCACGGCTCCCTTAAATACGCTCCAGGTCACCAAGGAATCCGGCCCAGCTAATTAAAATCCCCGACTTCTGAAAAGCTTACAAGTTATCATTCTGATAAGAAACACTCGTCCAAGGATACTAAATTGGATACCTGCAAGGTCTCGAGGAGGATTAATGGGAAGTACCCGATGACAATTCAACTTTAATATAAACTAGAGAAGAGCCAACTCTAACACATAAAACTCCGAAGTGTTACAATGCATTTTAGTGATAGTTAATAAAACGAAGGGGATACAAAAAGCAGCAAGAAAGCAGAGCCGGCTGAATACTCCATAGAAGTGCGCATCGTCTGACGATGGTATTCCGAAATAACGCCACGATCCACAATATCCCTGGAATGAACACAACATTGTTCCTCCTGGCCGTAAACCTTCCAGTCTCAACTATGTTAGATATCCCCTTAATGTCCGTGAAGCAAGCAGTCTATGGAATCTCCGTCTACGATCCTTGGTCGGGCGTGGGAATTGGGCCAAGGGGATAAATGAAAGGTGGGATGAAGTCGCATAGAACGAGGAATTTGTAACCTGCATGTTACCAGGTTAATTTTCCGAAGACTTTGATGGGACCCATAAAGAGAGTAGCTATTTTGCACCATGCTAGTTGGAGTAGAGGATGTTTAGTTTGAAGGCCAGACCCGCTGACTCATATAGAAAGAGGGACCCAGACGTCTCTTCCGGTTGCCGCTGGCTTGTTTCCGGGCGGAACAGAAAACTCTGGAACGTTTTAGGTCTTATTTGCACTTCTGAACAAATTGTTCTGCTGCCGGAACATTAACCACGACCTCCTGATCAGAGTGGGGTGAAAATCAAATTTGACATTTGAACGGAGTCATACCCAATGACGGAAGGTGAAGGAAATTATGGGAGAACGCGGCTCAGATTAAATGGTCATTACAAGAGGCAGCCAATGGTTCGCTCTGAATGGTTCATTCTCATAGTCTGTCCATTAGTCGGAGTATGGGACCCCGATGAAAGGTCGCACCAATCAACTTGGAAACAGCTTGGGAGAACGTGGAGGTGAATGGGCGACCTCTGTTCGAAACAATATCAGTGGAAAACCACATATACGGATTTTGTGCACCCTCTCGTGCTGATGGTAGATTGTTGAGAGTAATGAATCGGTCTGCCATGGAAAACCTATCGAACACAGCTAAAATATTGGCCAAGGAATGTGATGGGGCGGACCACTAACAAAATCTAGAGAAAGATTCAAGATACAAGATTCAAGTACATTTATTGTGATTGCACATTGCACATTTAGATGGCGATGTAACGTAAAGATTTTTATTCCTTATGTATGTGAAGGATCTAAGACATAAAGTTAATTCAATTGAATTCATTTCAATGAATGTATACATTGTACAGCCTTGAGATTTGCTTGCTCACAGGTCGTCACAAAGTAAGAAACTCGAAAGAACCCAATTAAAGACAAATAAAGATCAAAGATAACAATCAAAGGAAAACGCTCAATGTGCAAGAGGAAAACATAAAAATCATACAAACAATTGAAACGAGCAACAGGGTTTCGAACCATTAAGAGCAAGAGGAACGCATGGCCAGTGTAAGACCCCGTTCCAGCTTATTCCTCTTTAAAGGAAGAGGATGGCAACAGTGATAGGAGACTCTACAGTTAGGGGGTCAGACCGGCAATTATGTGGACGCAGGAAAGAAACTCGGATCGTGGTTTGCCTCCCAGGGGCCAGGGTCCGGGATGTTTCTGATTGTGTCCACAATACTCTGAAGTGGGGAGGTGAACAGCCGGAGGCCGTGGTACATATTGGTACCAATGACATAGGTAGGAAAAAGGAGGAGGTCCTGAGCACTGATTACAGGGAGTTAGGAAGGAAGTTGAGAAGTAGGACCTCAAAGGTAGAATTCTCGGGATTACCGTCCGTGCCACACGACGGTGAGTATTAGAATAGAATGAGGTGGAGGATAAATGCGTGGCTGAGGGATTGGGGCAGGGGGCAGGGATTCAGATTTCTGGATCATTGGGACCTCTTCTGGGGCAGGAGTGACCTGTACAAAGGGACGGGTTGCACTTGAATCCCAGAGGGGACCAATATCCTAGCGGCGAGGTTTGCTAAGGGTATTCCGGAGAGCTTAAACTAGAATTTCTGGGGGTGGGAACCGAAATGAAGAGACAGAGGGAGAAGCGGTTGGCTCACAAGTAGAGTAAGATTGTATACAGTGCGAGAAGGAGCGTAGGCAGGTGATAGAGAAGGGACGCGCTCAGACCGATGGTTTTAAATGTGTCTATTTTAATGCAAGGACTATTATGAACAAAGTCATAACGACATCCTCATCTTTGGATCCTGTGCGCTATTACTCCAAGTGTCGTGGAGAGAAGAGGATACAGACACCAGGAAACTTGTGTGGTAATATTCCCGGTGTCGGTGCAGAGACCCGACACCGTGCGCGGTAAAACTCTCGGTGTGGAGACAGAGATCGGGAACCGTGTCTGGCAAAATTCCCAGTTTGGGATATGGAGACCGGGAACCGTGTCCTGTATAACTTCCTGTGTGCTATGTGGACACCGGGAACCGGGAGCAATGAATCACCCGGCGTGGGGACAAGAAAACTATAAACCTCTCTCACAGCCCCCCCCCCCCCCGACCATGCCATGTTCAGGAAGGAGTGTCGAAGGTCCTTCAGTCTGATCGTATCCACTGTCTCCGACTAGAGATAAATCATCGTCAGTGTTACAAAGCCGCCAACATTCACACGACCCTGGACTTTCCGTGTAACAAATAAACCCATAGGCGTTCTCGTCAAATTTCGTAAACCTCGTGACGAGTTCAGTCAAATACAGAATTCAGGCGTTCCCGAGGATTTTCAAGACCCCATTCCGGCTGGAAATGAACTGGAAGGGTCCCATTGGGAGGCAGATGGTGGGAGTGAATGGGAAGGGCTGGGTCCCATTGGGAGTGAATGGGAAGGGGTGGCGTCTATTGCGAGTGCGAATGGTGGGAATGAATAGGAAAAGGTGGCGTTTGGTTGACAGCGAGGTCTGTGTGAGTGAACGGTAAGAGATGGGTCCCGTTAGGAGTGGCGACAGCGAGAGAGGACGGTAAGGGGTGTGGTCTCGTTTTTGCAAAATTATCCTCATCTTCAATTTCATCCTGGGCTACTGCTCCACCGCAGAGAGTGAGATTGGACAGTTCGGAGAGAGCTTCACTCCGTGCCTGACCCCGGGAGTGTGGGATGGACAGTGTGGAGGGATCTTCACTCCGTGTTTAACGTTGTTATCCATCCCTTATCCCTCTCGTACTCGCGACCTCTGTAGATTAACGTTGATATTATCGTCAATTTTAACTGTCTGCGGGGTGGCAAGAGGGGATCAGTTAGCCAGGATGGAGATTAGGTGGAGATGCGATCCTTGCCACCCAGACTCTGCCAGTCCGACCTCCCTCTGCCTGGAGCTGAGATGCTACTGTGTTAGTGTGAGGAGCTCCGACACACTGTTGCAGTGCACAGGGCAGAAACCTCAAATAAAACTCAAGTCCGACACCAAGACAGGAAGTGACAGCGGTTTATTGATTTCATCATGACAAATGTAAATTAAACAATGTGTGAGCTGCTGATGTGCGGGGATAAATAAACTGCTCCCGACTCACTCACAGTCACACACAATTAACTGACCGGCGACAACGAGTGACCGGTTGAATAACCAGTCCCGTTTCTCACTGTCACTCTGCATTGGGGAACCGATGATTATAAAATCACACTTCAGGGCTGTGTCCGGGATCGCTGCAGATCCAGGGTCACTGCCGAGGTATTTGTCAATTTAACATCATTACATCGGCCAGACTGCCGAATGCACCGTCCTCAGCAAAGGGAGCAAAAGGATTCTCTCCCGGGATAATTCCACCTCGGGACACTGGTGTCCCAGACTGCGCCCCGTCCCCCGGGCTGTTCCTATTTGTGCAATTCTCCGGCGTCTCACGTGGCTGGGGGGGAGGGAGGTGGGCTTGAACCAGCACATCCGGCGGAAGCTGTGCCGCTGTACAACAGGCAGAAATACATCACTGCGGCAGTGCTTCTGATGTCACAGAGCGTGAGACTGGAGCCAGTTCCGTTAGAACTGTTGGGAATTAAACCTGGCAGTGGACATTAAAGGTAAGGGGAGGGCGGAAGTTAAAGGGGAGGGCGGACAATCGGCTAAAATGATCCCATTCCGCGGGCGGGGATCTTCACACATTCAGATGTTCACACGGTCACTGTCAGTCCGGGTCTGGTTTCCTGCAGAGATCTCAGTTCCTTCCTCCCGGTCTCACTGAACAGATTGTTAACCAGCCTGAAATAGATGGAAGAATAAAATTGAAATAAACAGATTACACAACAGTGTCAGTCGCAGGGGACTGGGGTTAATGTTTCAACAACATTCACAGACAAATACCACCAGAAAACCCGCAGATCCGCTGATATTTTATCACATTGAACATTGACACAAACACTCACTCGATTTGCTCCAGATTCGGGACGGTCAGTATGAGGTGGCGGAGAGCGGGGACAGATCGATCTGTGAGTGAGTTTGGTCCCAGGTCCAGTACTGTCAGTGATGGGTTTGTACTGAGAGCGCAGACGAGATCCTCGACACCAGAATCTGTCAGACCGACGTTGAACAGCCTGGAGATGAGAGAGAGTGAGGGTGAAGGACACAGAGAGACTGGAGACGGTACAAATCCCCAGTGTTTATCAGTAACACAATTACTGATCACATTAATGTTCAGTGTCAGACACCCAGTGACTGTAAACACAATCTCCCACAGTCTGGTACTTACACCAGTTTCTGTATTTTACACTCCGGGTTCCTTAAAGCCGCAGACACCAATTTCACTCCTGAATCTCCCAGTTTATTACCACTCATGTTCAGCTCCGTCAGTGATGGGTTTGTACTGAGAGCGGAGGCGAGATCCTCGGCACCAGAATCTGTGAGACCGACCTTGAACAGCCTGGAGATGAGAGAGAGTGAGGGTGAAGGACACAGAGAGACAGGAGACGGCAGAAATCCCCAGTGTTTATCAGTAACACAATTACTGATCACATTAATATTCAGTGTCAGACACCCAGTGACTGTAAACACAATCTCCCACAGTCTGGTACTTACACCAGTTTCTGTATTTTACACTCCGGGTTCCTCAGAGCCGCAGACACCAGTTTCACTCCTGAATCTCCCAGTTTATTACCACTCAGGTCCAGCTCCGTCAGTGATGGGTTTGTACTGAGAGCGGAGGCGAGATCCTCGGCACCAGAATCTGTGAGACCGACCTTGAACAGCCTGGAGATGAGAGAGAGTGAGGGTGAAGGACACAGAGACAGGAGACGGTACAAATCCCCAGTGTTCATCATAACACAATTGCTGATCACATTAATGTTCAGTGTCAGATACCCGGTGACTGTAAACACAATCTCCCACAGTCTGGTACTTACCGGAGTTTCTGTATTTTACACTCCGGGTTCCTCAGAGCCGCAGACACCAGTTTCACTCCTGAATTTCCCAGTTTATTCCTCCCAAGTCTAAACACAAACAGGCAAATTGATGAACAAAGTGATTCAAACCGCGGGTCTGAGGGAATTTCTCTCTCTCGGATATTTCAGGAAAGACTAAACCCTTCAGTAAATCTCTGATCGGAGTTCCCATCACTGTCAATGTCCCTCATTGCCCAGCTCCAGTGTATTGACCGAATGTCAGTAATTTAGTCTGTCGGTGTGACCCTGTAAACTCCACATATTCTGTCTCATTCCCCGATGGTTAGAAAAGTGTTACTGATGTGAGAGGGTCGGGAGGGGCAGGGATGAAGGATGGGAGAAAGTCCCACAGTGAGGAAGATTTGTAAATGGAAGTCCCACCTGAGGGAAAGGGATAGGAAAACCGAACCTGCAGGAAGAAGTGGGATGAGAGAGGGAGATCCCACATGAGGAAGGGGGAAGGGGAAGAGAGATCGGACAGGAGAAAAGGGGATGGGGAACAGGGATCCACAAGGCGGAAGGGTGATGAAGAGAGAAACCGAAGAAAGGAAGGGTTATAGGGATGAGAGAGCCCGCAGGAGGAATGGGTATGGGGAAGAGATCCCCAAGAAAGGAAGGGGAATGTGGATGAGAGGTCCCACAGGAGGGCCCGAGGGGGAAACGATGATCCTACAAGAGGAGAGGATGCAGCAATAGATTGTACAGGAGGGATGGGTCTGAACCTAGGATCATAATTAGGAGAGGAGATGTGCCCATGCAGTCTGGGTATCTGGGAGTAAACAAAGTCATTCAGGTGGGCTGATGGTGATAGTCACACACGGGGAAGGGCAGGGTAGGACAATCTCACAATGGTATTTCTTTCATTCTCACTGGACAGTCTGCTGACGGTCTCTTATCCCTCACTGGGAAGGGGGTGTGAATCTCTGACCCACCTTTTGCTGTCAATGTTGGTCTGGGTGTCAGTAACAGTGATCAGGAACATTGTCAATGGATGTGTCAGAGGCAGGGAGAAACACAGCCATTCCTGTGATTTACTACCATTAAACCAATGGCCGTTGTTCACTGATCTGATGAAGTTTCCAACATCCCTTCACAAGGAACCGCAGAACCCTCCTGTCCTTGGGGAATTACTGACGATTCCCTGGCATTTATCACAATTCTTCACAGTCTAATTTATCGCAGTTTAACCCAAAACACTTTGCATTGAAACAACACAATGGAACAATTTCACAGTTCAGAGTTACCTCAAATCCTGGCACTTGTGCAGCCCGGGTCCCAGCCGCTGGATTCCTTCACACTGAATGTGGCAGTTCCCCAGGTTGAGGTGTTTTATTGTATCACAGGGTACGATGACATGAGACAGGACCGTGCAGTCAATCGGAGTCAGTGTCATTCCACTGAATGAAAGTGTTTCCACTGATCCCAGTGCGGCCTGAGCCAGTCCACGATTCTGAGACTCAAACAGGTAGTGCAATGTGTTCAGGAGGCTCCTTCTACCAACTCCACTCCATGTGTTTCCACTCTGGCGTGTAACCTCCTCCTTCACCCAGTCAATCACCTGGCAGGTTGTTTGATGAGGAAATGGGCCCAGAAACTCCTCCAGGCCCCTAGCTGTCATTGGGGAGGAGAGACCAGCAATAAAACGGAGAAATATATCAAATCGACCGTCTGTCGTATTGTGGGCTTCAGTGAGGAATTTCAGGATATTCCCGGGATGTAGAGTCAGGAATTGTGCGACTGCAGCTACAAACTCTTGGATGGTGAGGTGTGGGAATGTGTACACCACGCTCCGGGCAGAATTCTCTCTCTCCAAAAGCTCCATCAGGAACCCGGACAGGAACTGGGAAGGCTGCAGATTGTTCTTGATCAAATCTCCATCTGTAAACACAATCTTCCTCTGGGACACTCCTCTGAAGGCCATCTGACCAACCCTGAGTAACACATCACGGGGGTTCTCAATCTCACGGCCGTGGTTTTTCAGGATGTTGTAAATATAGTAGCAATATAGTTGGGTGATGGTCTTGGGAACTCGCTGCGGGTCCCTGACTCTTTGTGTGAAGAAGGGGCCGAGCGCCAGAGCAAGGATCCAGCAGTAAGAGGGGTTGTAGCTCATGGTGTACAGGATCTCGTTCTCCTCCACGTGTTTGAAAACAGCTGCTGCCACTGTCTGATCTTCAAAATGTCTGATGAAATATTCCTTCCGTTCCTCACCAACAAATCCCAGGATTTCAGCCCGGACATTGATATCCGCCTTTTCCAATAAATGTAACGCTGTGGGACGTGTGGTCACCAGCACTGAACACCCTGGGAGCAGCTTGCCCTGGATTAAACTGCACACAATGTCAGACACTTCACACCACCACTCAGGATCTGGGCAGTGGTGTTTGGGTTCTGTATCTCTGCGACTGTCAGCAAAATCGATTCTGTGTTTGAATTCATCCAAACCATCGAATATAAACAGCAATCCCTCTGGGTTCTTCCAGACCTCTCTCAGTAAATTCCCAAAGTATGGATACTGATCCAGAATCAGTTCTCTCAGGTTTATCTTACAGTTAATGGAGTTTAAATCCCGGAATTTGAAACTGAAGACAAACTGGAATTGTTGGTAGATTTTCCCTGTGGCCCAGTCATAAACAATCTTTTGTACCATTGTTGTTTTCCCGATTCCCGGGACTCCGGCCACTGCTGCGAACATACCTGTTTTGTTTCCAAAGACAGATTTTTTAAAGTTTTGAACAAAACTCCTCTGGAACAACTGGTCAGTCCGGATTTTTTCCAGCTCTCTGCGGAAATGTTTTTCTCTCCACTCCTCGTGGTCTCTGCCTCTTGCCAGCAGCTCATGTTCCACAAGTCTCCGATCTCGAACAGTAGAAATGACCGTGAGCTCAGCGTATCGATCAACCAGCTGGAAAACCTTCTCCTTCTCCCTCATCAGGATTGTGTTCACTCTCAGTGTTTCAGTTTGTGCCCGCAGAGTCTCCTTGTGTTTCTGTCGAACATCTTAGGAGAGATAGAAATAGGTTATCAATGCCTGGTCTGATGAACATGGAGAGTACTACATATATTCTTTAATAAAAAAAAAACTTGTTAAAGACATTGTTTGGGTGAAATCCGGAGATCAGAGACAGAGTGTCTGAAAATGAACGATGGCCCAGAAACATTTCTGATCTGATTCTGATTCGCTGTTAAGGCTCCACTCTGCACTGCAGAGGGTAACACTGGTGGGGGGTGGGGGGGCAATTTACTTGCTCTACTGACATTTACTTTTCTCACAACGGACCCCATGTTCTTGACACTCCTTTAGGATTAAACTGTCAGCACTAAGCCACAGAAAAGTAACATAATTTCTGTTTCCCTTTCCAGGCTGAACCAGTCATGATGTAACACGCCCCACACTAGTCTACAGTCTCTTCATCTCCGAGGAGCTGGTACATGAACTCAGGCAATTCCTCAGTGATGCGCGGAACAGCCGGAAGCTGAAGAGAATGGCAGCGGTAATAAGGGAGTCTATAGGTAGGCGATTCTGTGGACACAAAAAAAGGAAACACCGATGGTCTTCGCCTCTCAGGTGCCATTGTCCGAAATGTTTCTGGACACGTCCACAATATCCCGAGAAAGGATGTTGAGCAGCCAGAGGTCGGGGCAAACGTTCGTACCGACGACATAGGAAGAGAAAAGGGAGGAGGTCTGGAAAACAGAACATATGGAGCTAGAAAAAAAAAGCTGAGAAGCAGGACCTCAAAAGTAGTAATCTCAGGACAGCTGCCTGTGCCACCCGACAGTGGCAATAGCAATAGAATGAGGTGGCAGAGAAATTGTGGTTGAGGTTTTGGAGCAGGGGGCAGAGATTCAGATTTCTGGATAATTGGGACCACTTCTGGGGCAGGTAAGACCTGTACAAAAGGGACGCGTTGCACGTGAATCCGATAGGGACCAATATTCTTACGGGCAGATTTACTGGAGCTGTTGGGAGTGTTTTAAGCTAAAATGTCAGGGGGATTGGAACTCGGACGATAGAGCTGTGTGGATGAACCAGCAGGTTTACAAGTAGACGATGGGTGTAACATGAATGTAAGGAAGGACAAGCCAATGACTGGGTTCAGATACAGACAGAGCAAAGTGTTAAATTGTACCACATAGACAAAATTCAAAAGGGCGCAGATGCAGGACTGAACGCATTGTATTTAAATGCGCGCAGCGTTCGGAGTAAGGTGGACGAACGCTTGGCACAATTAGAGATTGGTTAGCGTGATGCTGTGGGCATCACTGAGTCGTGGCTGAAAGGAGACCACAGTTGGGAGCTTAACGGTACAGGATGTACGTCTTGTCGAAAGGACAGGCAGGAAGGCATAGGCGGTGGTATTGTAGCTGTGTTGGTTCGAGATAGAATCACATCTTTAGAAAAGTGATGGCATAGGGTCAGAGAATGTTGAATCTTTGTGGGTGGACATAAGAATCCGCAACGGTTAAAAAAAAAAGATTTATGGGAATCCTTTATTGCCCTGCAAATAGTAGCGAAGGTGTGGGGTTGAGATTGCAAAGGGAGCTGGAAAAGGCATGTAATAAATGTGATGACGCAATTGTAATGGGGGACTTCAATATGCACGCGGAATAAGAAAATCAAACAAACTTCAGGAGTTGGATCGCAAGAGAGGGATTTTACTGAATACCGATGAGTTAGCGTTTTAGAGCAGTTTGTGCTTAGGAATACTCAGGGAAGGGCTATCTTTGATTGGGTGTTGTGCAATAACCCTGATCCTATGAGGGAGCTTAATGTAAAAGAACCCTTAAGAGGTAGTGATCATCATTTGAATGAATTGATTCTGCAGTTTGAGAGGGAGAAGCATAACTTACAGTATCAGTATCGCAATGGAATAAAGGGAATTACAGAGGCACGAGAGAGAAACTTACCCAGGTAGATTGGAGAAGGATACCAGTGGAGATGACGGCAGAGCTGAGATGGCTGAAGCTTCCAGGAACAGGTCACAAGTTGCAGGATAGATATGGGCTACGGAGGCAGAGGTTCTCAAGTGGCACGTATAGGCCACCATAGTTGACAAAGGAATTTAAAGACTACATAAAAGCCAAGGAAAGGGCATACAAGACAACAAACATGAGGGAAAGTTGGATGAATAGAAAACTTTTAAAATCCAACAAAAGGCAACTAAAAAAGCTATAAGAAGGGGAAAGATGAAATATGAGGGCAGAAAAGCCAATAATATAAAGCAGGATAATAAACACTAAACACTTTTTTTCAGTTATATAAACAGCAAGAAGGAAGTGAGAGTTGATACTGGAACACTGGAAAATGATGTTGGTGACATAGTAATGGTGGACAAACAAATGGCAGAATAACTTAATGTGTACTTTACATATATCTTCACTGTGCAAGACGCTAGCAGCGTGAAGTGGTCTGCGAGTGACAGGCAGTAGGAGTGAGTGCCATTCTATTACAAATTAAAAAGTTCTCGCATACTGAAAGCTTTTAAGGTGCAAAGTCACCTGTGCCAGATGGACTACATCCCACAGTCATGAGAGAGGATGCTGAAGAGTTGACGGATGCATTGGTCATGAACTTTGAAGAATCACTTGATTCGGGCATGGTCCTGGAGGACTGGAAGATTGCAATTGTACCTCTACTCTTTAAGAAGGGAAGAGGGCAAAAGAAAGAAAATTATAGGCCAGTTAGCCAAACCTCAGTGATTGGGAAAGAGTTGGAGTCTCCTATTAAGGTTGAGATTTCAAGGTACTTGGAGACTAATGACAAAGTAAGTTAGCGTGGGTTTTGTTAGAATTCATCGAGGAAGTCAGAAGCAGGGTGGACAAAGGAGTCAGTGGATGGCATTTACTTGGAATTTCAGAAGGCATTTGATAGGGTGCTGCACATGAGTCTGCTTAACCAGATAAAAATCTATGGTGTCACAGGAAAGATACTGGCATGTGTCGCGGAATTACTGACAGGCAGCGAGTGGGAATAAAAGGGGCCTTTTCTGGTCGGCTGCCAGTGACTGGTGCTGTTCCGCAGGGATCAGTATTGGGACCACTGGCTTTCAGATTGTTTGTCAATGATGTAGACGATGGAATGAAAGTTTGAGGATGATACAGAGATAGGTGCAGGGGTAGGTAGTGCGATTGCAACAGGACTGAGACAAATTGGAAGAATGGGCAAAAAGTGGCAGATGGAATAGAGTGTTGTAAATGTTCGATGATGCATCTAATATAAATGCTGAGCCTTTACAAGACGGTATTCAGGCCGCAGTTGGAGTATTGTCAACAGTTTTGTGCCTCATACCTCTGAAAAGATGTGTTGTCATTAGAGAGGGTCCAGAGGAGATTCAAGAGGATGATTCTGGGAATGAAGGGGTTAACATATGAGGTGTGTTTTGGCAACTTTGGGCCTATACTCACTGGAATTTTGAGGAATACGAGAGAATGTGTTTGAAACCTACCAAATGTTGAAAGGACCAGACAGGGTGGATGTCCAGAACTAGAGGGCACAGCCTCAAAATTGAGGGGCGATGCTTTAAAACAGGTAAGGAGGATTTCGTTTTAGCTAGAGAGTACTGAATCTGTGGAATGCTCTGTCACAGACTGCAGTGGAGGCCGAGTCCATGGGTATATTTAAGGCAGAAGTTCCTGATCGGTCAGGGCATCAAAGGATATGGCGAGAGGGCAGGTGTATGGGGCTGACTGGGATCTGGGATTAGCCATGATGCAATGGCGGAGCAGACTGATGGGCTGAATGGCCTAATTCTGCTGCTATGTCTTGTGGGCTTTGGAGGAATAACAACAACTCTCGGCTCCGCTTTGGATCGGAGGTATGGGATTTCCCTTGCTGAAGTTGGATGTTCCAATGGGAATGGTTTGCCTTCAGTTTTGTCAGATCCCAGGATACTCGGCCCTACAGAAAGGGGAACGCCGTGGTTTCATCTCTGACTGACTGGAATGTCTGTTTATCAAACTCGTAGAGGCCTCTGGGTGCACAGCCTGAGACCCGGAAGGTGTCGGGTGTTGTGACAAATGAAAATCGCTTTCTGTCCTTCAGCCACAGCAACAAAAACCTGTCTTCCCGACTCTGGCAGTCTCTAAACCGGCCTCTAAATACAGGTATTCAGACTGTCAGAGTGAAATAAAGACTTTGAGATTTCCGTTCCATCTCTTACCCTTCAGATGCGCCGGCACTTCAGATACACCCCGCTCAGTGTCCATGTAGGCGAACTGGCTGTCACCTGTTCAACAGATTAACCTGCATGAAGTCTGTTCTGTGTAATACTGTAAATTCATCAGCATTTACATCTGTGACACACAGTGTATTGTTCACCGTACCACGTTCCCGTATTTCATTCAATATTCTGCTCAGCTTCGGTAAATGGTGGTGTAGTTTCACAAAGGATTCCCACATCACCCTCCGGGCCCCGGAGCCCTTCTCCATCACCAGATCCAGGAGGAGTTTGGAAGCGCCCGCTCGGTTTCCCTTCTCCGCCAGCTCAGTCACGCTCTGTAATGAACAATGGGGAATATATTGAGGAGCGGAGGGATGGGTGCAAATCTACCCTGAACATGGACTGACCCAGTGCATTCTGCTCGCCGCAAATCACTAACAGCCATTGAAGTGTTCATAGTGGGGGAAAGAATTTAAAAGAAGTGAGCGGGGTCAGTCATGTCCTTCTCAACGCCACAGATTGTCGGGAAACATCCGCTTGGCAAGTTTTAAGTGGAGTAGACACAGTGTGAGTGAGCCAGGGATAGAGTGGGGAGTTGAGGCTTTGTGTCAGAGAAGGTTCAGTGAGGCGAGGTGGAGGCTTTAGGTAGATTTTGGATAGTATTTTCCCTTCCTTTTCACGGTTAGAACAGTGAGAATACCAGGCAGGATAGTGGAATGCTCTTCATACTGCGTGTAGCAAGGCAGGGAGACCGCCAGTGTCCCAGATAACTACACCTTCAGGAATTGCATCCAGCTGCAGCTTCTTACAGACTGTGATCAGGAATTGGAACTGGAGCTGGTTGAACACAGGATCATTCAAGAGGATGAGAGGTTGACTGACAGGCTATACAGGGATGGAGCTATACCCAAAGCGCAGGACACAGGTAACTGAGAGGCAGCCACTGCAGGAAACTCCTCTGTAACAGGTATACAGATTTCTGTTTCGGGGTATGACCTAGCAGAGGAAAGCCACGGTCATTAAGCCTCTGATACCGAGTTTGGTTTTGTGACTCAGAACGAGTGAGAAGCGTGAGCTGAACTAACAGGGGGAATTCCGCGGTTAGGAAAACAGACTGGAGATTCTGTTGACGAGAACAATATTTCTGGATGGTGTATCAGGGATATCTCGGTTCGAGTCTGAAACTTTCTTAAGGGCAGTGTGAGCAGCCAGAGGTCATGGTCCACGTTGGTACCAATGACAAGAGTAGTAAGTGTGATGAGGTCCTGCAAAGTGAGTTCATGGAGTTAGATGCTAAACTGAAGTGCAGGAACTCCAGGGTTGTGTTCTTAAGATTGCTACCCGTGCCCCATGCTGGGGAGGACTGAAATAGGACGATAATACAGTTTAACGTCTGGCTGATGAGATGGTGCATGACCGAGGGCTTCAGATGTTTGGATGTTTGGGCTCTCTTCCAAGGAAGTTGTGGCCTGGACACCCGTGATCGTTTTACACCCGAACTGGAGGCGGACTGATACCCCTGTGGGAAGGGTTGTTAGCGCTGCATGGGGAGGGGGAGGTGTTAAATTTGAGTTGCAGGGGGTGAGGAACCAGCATGGATGGTGGAGTGGTTGTGTGGGAAAGATGTTGTTAAGCCAACATACAAAGTCGGGAAACTAAAGGATGAGAATCGTTTTTCCCAAAATACGTATTATTTCAATGCAAGGAGTACTGTATGAAAGACAGATCAGCCTAGCATGAGGATCAGCACATTGAATTACAGCATTGTAACCATTGTTGTGATTTGGTTGGAGGAGGCGCAGGATTAACAGCTCAGCATTCCAGTGTTCCGTTGCATTAGACACGATTCGATAGAGTGGGAGGGATTACAGAGGGACGAGTGGCATAACTAGTCAGAGAAAATGTCACTGCATTGCTCAGACAGGACAAACTGGATAGCTGGTCCAATGAGACTACATAGGTGAAACTACGGAATAAGAAAGGGATGACCATGTTAGTTGGATTATATTATAGAGCACCCAATAATCAATGGGGTTTAGAAGAACAAACGTGCAGGGAGATCACAGAAACAAGAAACATAAGATTCTGATGGTAGACAATTGACTTTCCATTTATTGACTGACTCACTGGGTTAAAGGGCTGGATGGGATAGTGCAGGTCAAACGTGTCCAGGGAAGTTTCTGTAATCAATATACTCAGGTCACAACTGGAGAGAGCGCATTCTGGAATTACTATTAGGGAACAAGACAGGGCAAGCGGCAGAGGTGTGTGCAGGAGAACACTTTGGATCTGGTGATCATAATGCCATTAGTTTAAATATCATTATGGAAAAGGATAGGTTTGGTCCTCGGGTTAAGATTCTAATTTGGAGAAAGGCCAATTTTAATGGTACCAGAAAGGATCTGATGAAAGTGGATTGGGACTGGTTGTCTTCTGGTACAGATGTGCTTGGTAAGTGTGAACCCTCCAAAACTGATATTTTGAGAGTACAGAGTTCAAATGCATAAATGACCACAAGTACAGAGTTTGAAAGTTCCTGACAGAATAAAAGGCAGGGGTACCTTCGTTTAGAGAACATTGCTTTTTTTAGAGCTATCAAGGCCCTGAGCACATCACAAGTATAGGCTCGAAGGATCAAATGAGGTACTTGATGAGTACAAGAAATGCAAGAGTTACTAAAGTAGGAAATCAAGAGGGTGAAAGTACGGCATGAGTTTGCTCTAGCAGACAAGGGAAAACAGATCCCCAAATCCTTCATTAAATATATTTGGAACAAAAATATACCAACGGACTAAATTGGTCCTCTTGAAGTTCAGAGTGGGCATTTGTGCATGAAGCCGAAGTGGGTGGGGGAGATTTAAAATTGATTTTTTGCAATTATATTTACTCAGGAGACATACCAGCGTCTTTAGAGTGAGGCAAAACAGCAGTGAGATCATGGACTCTATACAGATTACAGAGGAGGAGGTGGTTTCTGTCTTGAGTCAGATTAGGGGGGGTAAATCCCCAAGGTTTTCCTTCGTAATTGTCTGAGGTGAGTGCAGAGATTGCAGGTGCTCCAGTAAAGATATTTAGAACGTCAGATGTGGAAGTATTGGAGGGTAGATAATGTTGTTCTGGTGTTTGAAAAGGCTGTAAGAAAAAGCCAGGGAATTACAGGTTGATGAGCCTAACACTAGTGATGGTAAAGTTATTGGCAGGTATTCTGAAGGACTGGATATGAGTATTTGGATGGACAAGGATTCATTAGGGATAGTCAACACTGATTTGTACCTGGTATATCCTGTCTAACCAGTCTTATGGTTTCTCGATGACGTTACCAAACGAGTAATGAAGGCAAGTGAGTGTATGTTGTATACATGGACTTCAGCGAGGCCTTTGACAAGGTCCTTCATGGCAGCCTGGTCAATAAGATTAAATTGCTTGGCATTCATGACATGGTAGTAAGTTAGTTTAGATATTGGATTCGTGTAGAAATTTGCTTGACTTACTGGCGGTCTTAGACCAGTGGTGTGCTTCAGGGATCTGTACTGGACCTGGTGTTGTATGTCATATACTGTATATAAATGCTCTGGATGACAATGTGGTACACAGAGTCAGCAAATCTGTGGATGACATCAACGTATTAAGGGCGAGGAAGTTTATCAGAGCTTGCAGCGGGACCTGGAACAGCTGGAAAGAAGTGGAATGGAGTTCGGCAGATAGAATTTAATGAAGACAAGTGTGAAGTGTGCACTATTTGAGGCCAAGCCACGATAACATTAAGACATTGACTGGTTGGGCATTGAGCGGTGCGGTAAAAACAAGGTATCAGGGAATACCGATCCAAAATTTCTTAAAAGTTTTGTCAAAGGTAGATGTCCTGCTAAAAACTTTAGAATATGGGATTTCATAAATCAAAGTATTGAAGACAGAAGTTGGAATACTATGTCAAATTTGATCTTGCAGGGACTAATTGGGAGCAATGGGAGCACCTACCTCTCGGAACGATATCAATGTGATTGAACGAGTGCAGAAAAACAATACAAGGTTTTGTCAGGACTTGAGGGCCTGAGATATAGGGAAAGTTTGAATAGGTTAGGACTGTCATAGAGTGTAGGAGGACCAGAAGAGATGTGATAGAGGGAAAAAAGTTTATAAATTGTACAGATAAAGTAGATGCAAACAGGCATCTGTTACTGAGGTTGGGTGAGACCGGAATTAGAGGTCATGGATCAAGGAGGAAAGATGAAAGAAAATTTGAGGGAGAACTTCTTCCTCTGAAGCTGGTGAGAGTCCGGAACGAGCTGCCGTCGGAAGTGGTATATTTGCATTCGATTTGAACATTTAAAAACAAGTTGGATAAGTACATGAATGAGAGGGGTATGGATGTATCTAGTCGGTGTGCAGATCAATGCGACTTGACATATAATAGGTCAGTGTGGACTTGATGGGCCGAAGAGCCTGTTGTTGTACTGTAGAGTTCGATGACTATGGCTAAGTCAAACTATGACAAGCTGTCTCATGTGGAATGTTAGGGATAGGAATAACGTGTGGCTCTTCACTAAAATTCAGTCTGGTAAGCATATAACCATATAACAATTACAGCAAGGAAACAGGTCATCTCGTACCTTCTAGTCCGTGCCGAACTCTTACTCTCACCTAGTCCCACCGACCTGCACTCAGTCCATTATCCTCCATTCTTTTCCTCTCCGAATAGCTATCCAATTTAACTTTAAATGACAACCACTTCTGCTGGAAGCTCGTTCCACACAGCTACCACTCTCTGAGTAAAGAAGTTCCCCCTCCTGTTACTCCTAAACTTTTGCCCTTTAACTCTCAACTCATGTCCTCTTGTTTGACTCTCCTCCACTCTCAATGGAAAAAAAGCCTATCCACGTCAACTCTATCTATCGCCCTCATAATTTTAAATACCTCTATCACGTCCCCCCTCAACCTTCTACGCTCCAAAGAATAAAGACCCAACTTGTTCAACCTTTCTCTGTAACCTAGGAGATGAAACCCAGGCAACATTCTAGTACTCTTTCAATTTTGTTGAGATAATTCGGTGACCAGAACTGTACACAATACTCCAAATTTGGCCTTACCAATGCCTTGTACAATTTCAACATTACATCCCGACTCCTATACTCAATGCTCTGATTTACAAAGGCCAGCATACCAAAAGTTTTCTTCACCACCCTATCAACATGAGATTCCAACTTCAGGAAACTATGCACCATTATTCATAGATCCCTCTGTTCTACTGCATTCTTCAATGCCCTATCATTTACCATGTATGTCCTATTTTGATTAGTCCTACCAAAATGTAGCACCTCACATTTATCAGCATTAAACTCCATCTGCCAGCTTTCAGCCCAATCTTCTAACTGGCCCAAATCTCTCTGCAAACTTTGAAAACCTACTTCATTATCTACTGCTCCACCAATCTTAGTATCATCTGCATACTTACTGATCCAATTTACCACCCCATCATCCAGATCATTAATATATATGACAAACAACATTGGGCCTAGTACAGATCCCTGAGGCACACCACTGGACACCAGCCTCCAATCTGACAAATAGCTATCCACCACTGCTCTCTGGCATCTCCCATCTAGCCACTGCTGAATCTATTTTACTACTTAGATATTAATACCTGCCGATTGAACCTTCCTAACTAACCTTCCGTGTGGAACTTTGTCAAAGGCCTAACTGAAGTCCATATAGACAATATCCACCGCTTTACCCCATCAACTTTCCTAGCAACCTCTTCAAAAAATTCAGTAAGATTTGTCAAACATGACCTTCCACGCACAAATCCATGTTGACTGTCCCTAATCATACCCTGTCTATCCAGATAATTATAAATACAAAGCTATAGGTGAATGCACCCCAGTAACACGAGGACCATTAGAAAGGAGTTTCTTGGTAATTCCGTGTTAGCTGCAGTTCTTGGACTATTTTCAATCGTATTATTTTGCAGTTCCCAGTGTTAACAGTATATGCTGTAGCAATTAGAGACTCCAAATGGAACAGTGACAAGAAACAGAAGGTAACTGAACCATAAGGCATGTTGGGATATTGATCGAAAGCAAGAGCGTCAGTTGTTGAAAAGAGAGACGATATTCAGCACTGCCTGTTCAATTGACGATGGGTTGAAGGTTGACTCGAGAATGATCTGAGAAATAAATCAGTATATATTAGATTTGTGGGAAGCCCGCGGGTAATGAAAAGATTCTGGTGAATGGCCATTAAGGTCGAGCATTGGGAACATGATGTGATGTCAGACTGAATGGTGTAAAGTGGTTCTCTGTCTACTTGCAATGTCCGTCAAGTATCACAGCACTAAAATCAGCTCTCAATCATTGTCTGTATCCTAACCTGTCTAAAAGTGAATGTGTTCAGAAAATTGGACAGAGGCTTATATTGGTAAATGAAGGTTCAGTGTTTCTGAAAACCAACATTCTTTTCCTGATGCTCACCACAAGCATTGCAGGATTTTAATATCCCAGAGGTGCCGTTGCGCCGGTGCTGTCGGTCCGTGATTGATTCAGTAGAATCTACAGTTAGTCTATATCCCTCCCACTTAAGTGATAGTCTCGCCCGGTGAAGTGATCCTCGGCCATTAACATGAAGCCGACTCCCTCCACACCCTCCTCAATCGCCTGCTCCAGTCGCTCCATGTAGAATCTCGTCAACAGGAACAGTTGGTGATCCTCACAATTTGACAGGAAGGCGGAGATTGCGGAGTTCAGATCTGTAGTCAGTCACAGAGCATAAAATAGTAGAGTGTACCATGTGTATGCGGACACGATGCCAATTTAAACCAATCCCATCTTCAGGAACATGGTCAATATCCCTCCGTTCCCGGCCTACTCATGAGTTCAAACGCCTCTCAGATGCTGCTGAGTATCTGTTTCCAGTCCCTCCCTCGGCAGCTCATTCCAGACACCGATCACACTCTGTGGAAAACATGCGTCCTAAATCTCCTTTAAACTTTACCCCCTCACCTTAAACCTATTCACTCCAGTGCTTGATATTTGCACTGAGTTACAGACTATCGAAGTGTGCTGTGCCTCTCGTAAATTTATGAAATTCTCTGAGATAAGGCCTCAGACTCCGACACTCCAAAAAAGCAATCCAGGTTTGTTCGACCTCTCCTGGCAGCCAATATCCTGTAATCTGGGTAACTGATTATATTCTGTAATCGTGATGAAACTCATCTGCACCCTCGCCAGACCCTCCACATTATTCTCATGATATGGCTACCATATTTGTGCACATTACCGAGACTGTCTCTTAACCAAAGTTTATCCAGTTACAGAACAACTTTAAAAAATACATACTCACACCTCAACCCGTCCTTAGCACGCTGCCAGTTATGTTGTCACTTTCAGGAAGCTATGCACATCCATCACAAGACCGGTCCATACATCAGCCTTCCTAATCGCCCCAGCATTCACTGCACACTTCGTTCGGGAACTTGACCTCCCAAGGTTCAAATCCTCGCATTTGCCCGAACTATCTGTACTTGGTGTCTCTCCGTTCATATTTCTAATTGGATGCTGAACATTTTGACAACAGTCCCAATTTACACAACTCCGCCGAGTCTGTAAATCAACGAATCAGTCCGCCTATGTGTTTCTATATATAGAATTATTTTGAGTAATAAGTTACTTACATCACATATGACGCATAGCGAGCCAGTGATCCTTGCGGAGACTACTGGTCACAGACCTTCGCCCAGAAGAATGCTCCTCCAGTCCTTCTCTATTTTATGTGTCCAAGACAACACTGAACTCAATGTACAAAGTCTCCGCTGAAGATTCCTCAACCCAGAACGTCTATTGTTCATTTCCCTCTATAGGTGCTGCCTGACCTGTGAGCTCCTCCATCATTGCGTGCGTTGCCCTCTCTACTTACCCTCTTGATTTACTTTAACCTTATTCACCAAGGACATTCATTGCCTCGGTAGTCTCTCCCAGATTCCCTGTTTAAAATTTCTCCTGTTCATTGCCCCCCGCACCCAGCCTGTTCTCCCACAATATAACATTCTTTAACTCGACAACAGAAAACAGACACCGGGAAACTTCCCTCATCTCCTTTGAGCAACAACCTGAAAATCCGGGAAGAATTCAGCATTGCCCTTCCTAAAGAAACATCTGTTTCTCTCACCGGCTGTCTGCTGCCTGGACTGTTACATTGCCCGCTGTTGTATTCCTCTCTGAGTTTCACCCACACCGACTGTATTTTCAGGAGCTCCTTCCCCTTCACTCAGGTGAAGATTTGCACAGAGTGATTCCCCACGCTGGGCCTGGTGAATTGTTCCAGTGCTCAAGGTCGCTTTACCAGCAGGATCAATGATGACAGTTTTTCTGCGCCCATTTAGCGCCTACGTTTATTCCTCTGAACTATTGATCATTTGACTACGCGTGTACCATGATGACAGAGTTTTAATGAGAAAGAGTCCAGTGAACATACCTGTGTACATTCTGACTCTGACTGAGTTGGTTGATTGTCGGCTGCTTGTCTGCCGTCCGGGTGGAAGAAAGCACCACCTGCTGGCGATGATCTGAATTACACAAATAAAACACAGTGAGTCAGTTACTCTGCCCTTCAAATTTAAAACACTTTGTGAGGTCGCTGCTCAGTCTCCTACATTCCAGGGAGTAAAGTCATAGAGTGGCCATCCTCCCTCCAGCACTGAGGACTGGGACAGCACACTCGCAAGTCTTCTCTGTACTCTTTCCACTTTAACCAAGCCTTTTCAAACATATAGCGGCTAGAACTATACTTCATACTGCAAACACAGTCTCACCAATGAATTATACAACGGCCCCATAGTGGTAACACAAGTCGTTACAGTTCGAACGACCCAGTTGCAATTCCCGCCGCTGCCAATCAGAGTTTGCAGGTTCTCGCCGTGATCGCATGGGTTTCCTCCAGGTGATCCGGCTACCCCAACCCCCAACCGTCTTAATGGTTAGTTGGTCATTGTAAATTGCCCTGTAACAAGACTAGGATCAAATTGGGGGACTAAATGAGCAGCGTGTCTCACTGTATCTCAATAAACAAAATAAATTAAATAATGTCCTAACTCCTGCACTCAGCACCCTAACTGTTGAAGGACGGCGTGGTAAACATCTCTTCACCACCCCGTGTCACCGCCTTGAGCGAACTGTGCACTTAGACTCCTCGGTCCCTGTGTCCTACGACAATCTCAGACCATTAGCTGCAATATTGCAATATTCAGAATGAAACTGAAGAGTGCCAGGAAAACCAACGTACCAGCAAAGTTTGATGGTGATAGCATCCCTCAAAAATAAGCAGTGGAGGTGAAGAACAGATTCATGGATTAAAGCCGGTAGAGGGAAAACCAGAAGAGCTATGGAGAGAAGCAAGGAGCATTTCACAAGAGGTGCCAACAAAAAGTATTGCAAACAAAAAAAAGATCAGGAAAGCAAAATAGATTCCTGTGGAAGCTGAGCAGCGAAAAGAAAAGAAGTGAAGGACAATGGAGATTGAAACAAACACCTCCAAATAAACACAACGTTCAATAAGATAGAAAGGAGAAGTAAGGAAACATACTTAAAGGAGCAATGCAAAGAAGCTGAAGAATCCAACAGAATTGGAAAAAGAAAAACAAGAGATCTATTCAAGACGATTAGAGAAATCAAAGGAACATTTCATGCAAAAATAACTATAGTAAAAGACAAAGAAGCCCTTACAGCAGAAGACATCAAAAAGAGATGGCAGAAATATACTGAAGAATTGTACAGGAAATATCCCAACAGGAAGACACCTGCCGTGACTCCCTCGACGATATAGGGCCGGACATTCTGGAAAGTGAAGTCGAATGGGCGATAGAAAACGTTGCTAATAATAAGGCTACAGGATGTGACAGGAGTCCAGTTGAATTGTTTAAAACTTTCAAAGGTGATGATGTAAAAGTGTTGCATGCAATTTGCCAGCAGATCTGGAAAACCTAGCAGTGGCCTTTAGACTGTAAAAAAGAAAACGGTTTATGTCCCAATTCCCAAGGACCAGCAGGCTCCGGGACAGCTTCTTCTACCAGGCCATCAGACTAATTAATTCACGCTGATTTGAGTATACTCTATATTGTATGGACTGTTCAATTTACTACAAATTATTATAAATTAATTTGATTGCACGTTGCACATTTCGACCGAGACATAATGTAAAGATTTTTAATCCTCAAGTATGTGAAGGATGTAAGAAGTCAATTCTATTTAGTTCAATTCAATTCAAACTTGCTAATCGTGCCATACATACAAATCAATGGCATGAATAATGAATTTTAGAGGTCTCTACACTGACACACACATCCCACTCGTCACAGGCCTCCATTCGCTAAAACCAGCTTCAATCATCTCCCTCTGCTTCCTGTTCTCGAGCCCAGTGTGAATCCACCTCGCCAGCTCCCCGTGAATCCAACGTGACCGAACCTTCCAGATCAGCTGCCATGTGGGATCTTGCTACGGACTTTACCAAAGTTCAGAAGAACAACATCACTGGCCTAATTCACCAAACTCCCTAGTTAACTCTTAAATAATCTCCAAAAATACTTGATAGATATGTTGTCCTGTTGGGCAGTGGAGACGGTGATTTCCCCATAACCCATGTCCAACCGCCCGAGACTTCAGGTTCACTGCGGACTGAGAAAATTCCGATCCCGGCTGTCGAATTACCAACCTGGACTGAAGCCCGTATACTGCCAGTTCCATATCATCAGAGTCACCAGCCCAATATTATCACCCATACAAAGACGCTTTGATGCCGGCGATTTGCTGTGGGTGTTCCTGCCATTTCCGATTCACAAACTAAGGTGGAACTGGAACCTCATGACCCTCTGCCGGGGCCGGGGCTCCGGCTGGTTCCCCGGTCTGTATGGAGGATGCGGATACACTTCAACCTGTCCCCAGCAGCTAAACCAAACACATTTGATTACAATCTTCTTGCTGTGTGGGATCTCGCCCGGCATAGCTGGCTGCCATGTTTCCTGCAGTGTAGCAGGAATAAAATGTAAAATTATAAAGTAGAAAATGCTGGGAACTCAGTACATCAGACTACATCTCTGAAAGGACAAATGGTGGGAGACCCAGTTTCAGAAATGAGACTGTTCGAGATGCTGCCTATCTGCTGAGCGTTTCCAGTATTTTCTCCTCCTTACTTTAAATTTCCTGCAACTGTAGTATTTTTCCCCTCGTCATTTTAATGCACAGATAGTAACTGATTGTAAAATATCAACAACACCCTAAACTGTAAATGCCACCCCACCCCAACCCATTTGCTAGTTCTGAGTTCATTCTGACCCTGGTGTGACATATTTCATCCAGCCAATGCTCACAGCATCCTTTCCTCCCACTGTCACTCTGTTACATTTGCTCCTGAGGCCACTGTCTCTACGCTGAGAGCCGGTGACCACAGAGCGATAAAAAGTACAACACTTGCTGCAGCTCTGACGGGCTGTTACCCTGGAAACGGATGACGTGGCTCACTGCAAAAAAAACAGAAAAAGAAAATAATAAACCCAACATCAGATTCTATGAGTTCCATTCTGTCAAAGATTAACACGGCATCCAGTTTGTAACAGTGAATCTAAAATTGAAATGGCTGCTTTTACCCTGCCACGTGCTGTGTTGAATTAAACCTCTGGTAGTCCGAACTATCAAAAAAAAAAATCCTGGAAAAGATGCCAAAAAAAACTTCACAATGATGGCAAAGTTTGAAAGAGAGATTCCTGAAATGTATCATTGCGACAATGGGATACAGGCTGGGCAGATGTTGAACAAGATGGTAGATATTTATCATTGATGTGGTAGGGTACAGGCTGGACAGAGATTGAACAAGAAGGTTGATATTTTTTCACTCAGGTTGTAGGACACAGGCTGGACAGAGGTGGAACAAAATGGTTGATATATATCACTGAGGTGGTGGGATACAGGCTGGAGAGAGGTTGAACAAGATTGTTGATAAATGTCACTGAGGTGATGGGATGCAGGCTGGGCAGAGATTGAGCAAGACGGTCGATATATATCATTGAGGTTGTAGGATACAGGCTGGACAGCGGTTGAACAAGATGGTTGATATATGTCACTGAGGTGATGGGATGCAGGCTGGACAGAGGTTGAACCAGTTGGGCAGGGGGTGAGTAGATAGAGCCGGATGGGAGAAGGGTATCATGGCCGATCTCTGATGGTCCTCCAGCAATACGCAGATCCTGAAATAATAGTACGCACTAGTAGATAACAGATTCCAATATAACAAAGCCAGAACAAACAATAAGAACTTTGGTGTATGCCCTTTTCTACTTCACACACTTTATCAATTCACCGCAGAAAGTATCCCATCCCGGTACTTCACATCTTCACATGGCTACTGCTCTTCCTTTAACGGAATGAAGTAGCGGAGAACTGTGGACACAGCTGAGCACATCACAGAAACCAACCTCCCCTCCATGGACTCAGTCTACACTTCCCACCGCCTCAGTAAAGCAGCCAACATAATGAAAGATCACCACAACCCCGAACATTCTCACTTCTCACCCTCCCATCAGGGCGAAGATAAAGTAAAACAGAAACATACCACCAGGCTCAGGGATGGTGTCCATTCGGCTGTGATAAGCGAACTGAATGTTCCCCAGGGGGATGAGATGGACTCCTGACCTCACAGTCTAAATCGATGTGACCTTGTACTACATATCTACCTGCACTGTACTTCCTCTGTAACCAGAATGAGTTGTCACACTCTGGTATCGTTTTACCTCAATGTACTGCTGTAATGTATTGATCTGTGTAGATAATACCGAAGAAACGATTTTCACTCTATCTCTGTACATGTAAAACAAAATAAAGATTCCCCATTTTATTCATGTGGGAATATTAGACAGCTCGGGTTGCTCCTTCGGAAATTCTGGAGGGAATGTACACAATTCCGAGAAACCCGGATAAATGAACAAGACATAATTCTCTCATTACTAGGGACACTTATCGGAAAACACTGTCAGCATTTTGGCAAGATGTAGTCATGGAAAGAGATGGAAATAAACTTCCCAGTCCCCCGAGAGGACGTGAGAGATCTGGATCTCACTGTCCTGTCTGAACGGGGAAAGATGAAACTACTCATACACGTGATTCAGTGTCCCGAGGGTGCGATTTCTCTGTTTAACCCTCGTGTCTGCAAGAACACAACAGACCGAACGGCCGCTTCCGGTGGGCTGGAGTTATGTAAAACTACTATCGACACCAGGCATCGATCATGGTGAAGTTTGGATCCGATTCCGGGCCGGGTGACGGAGGTAAAATCTGAACAAAGCCTACATAATTGTTACGGTAATTACCATATTTAAACGCGAGAAAGCTTGCAAACGCTGGAAATCCAAACAATACACACAAAATGCTGGAGGAACTCAGCATAACAGGCAGTATCTATGGAAAAGAGTAAACAGTCAACATTTTGGGCCACGAGCCTTTTTTCATTCCTGAGGAGGAGGGGAAGTGATCTGAATAAAAAGGTCGGGGAGGGGAACGAGGCGAGCTGGAAGGTGATCGGTGAGGTCAAGTGATGGACAGGTCAAGGGCTGGAGAATAAAGAATAGGAGATTTGGCAATGGGAAAAAGGGAAAGAGGGGACCCAGGGGGAAGTAATAGGCTGGTGAGCAGAAATGAAAGTTCAGAGTGGGGAATAGAGAAGTGGGTGGGGGGTATTTGTTTACTGGAAGGATAATTCAGTCGGGTTGGAGGGAACCCAGACTGAATATAAGGTGCTGCTCCTCCACCCCGAGGACGGTCTCATCTCGGCACAAGAGGAGGCCACCGATCGAGACGTCGGAATGGGAATCGGAATTAAAATGTTCGGCCACTGCGAAGTCCCCCTTGTGGCAGATGATACAGAGATGCTCAACAAAACGGTCTCCCAATTTGTGGCGGGTCTCACCAATGTAAATAAGGCCGCATCGGGAGCACGGGACACAATAGGTGACCCCAGCAGATTCACAGGTGAAGTGTTGCCTCACCTGGAAGGACTGTTTTGTGTCTGAATGGAGGTGAGGGAGGAGGTGTCCGGGTAGGTGCAGGACTCAGGCCGCTTGCAGGGATCAGTGACTGGAGGGAGATTAGAGAGGAGGGATGAATGAACAAGGGAATTGTTGAGAGAGTGGTCCCTGTTGAAAGAAGAAGGCGGGGTGCGAGCGAGGAAGGTAAAGATATGTTTAGTTGTAATATCTCTGTGGAGAACAGTACCAGTTCCGTAATCCTGGAGTCCCATTCTAGGATTATAGCCCAAGCAACAACACTCCCAGGACTCTTTCCTGCTGGTAATATTCAGCAGTGTCTCGTCTAATCCCAGTTCTGAAACTCACACTCCCCTCCATCCCATAACAGAACTGGAATCTGATGATGCTTTAACCGGGCGGGGAACCCGGGCCGTGGGTCAGCAGCGCCTGGCAATATATCTTAACTTGTCTCCAGCAGGTACGTTGAGCACATATGTTTATTATCTTATTGCGGAGCGCGACCTGGATCAGTGCAATTCGCCGCCACATCTCCCATGGTGAAACAATAAGAAAATTCCTTTAATATAAAAATGAAAATAAATCACTGGAAACTCAGTACAGGTTGTTGTGTTTTTGATGCACAAACATTACTGACTGCAAGTTGTTTGTGGCATCCGGAAGAGATTTGCATAAATGCAATCCCTACATTCATTTGTTATCTCTTTATTGCAATATAAACTCCAGACAGTGAATGCTCAAGGCATCCTTGCATCCACTCGGACTCCTGAGGTCACTGTCTCTCCGCTGAGGGGCGGTGACCAGAGAGTGATAAAAATGTTCAACACCCCTTGCAGTTCTGGTGGGTGTTGCCCTGGTGATGGGGGAAGTGGTTCAGCAGAACTAACTGAAAATAGGAAATAAGGAACAACTCACATGCTCCAAGTTTCATTATGACAAAGATGAATACTGAGCTCTCAGTCATTTTGTAATGGGGAAGCTGAAATTCCAGTGGCTGTTTTAACCCTATCTCGAGGTGCATCCAGTAAATCTGTTGGTATTTCCACCTCTACAAAACTTCCAGCAGTACAGAAGCTAGTTCCAAAATCAAAACACATTGTAGGATGCGGCCTATCTGCTCCACATGGCAACTATGGGATATTTACAAAAGATATCACAGAATACATTGTGGTGATAACCATAAAGTTTACTTCTTTGTTCCATCAAGTGGTTAAAATTCCATCACATTCTTGTGTCTGCAAATAGCTTATATCTATGATCAACCCCAGACATTGATACAGGTTCAATTCAGATGCTGCTATTGGACAGAATGATGGAAAGGAAGGTACCCAGATACAATTGAATAGATTGAGATTGTGACATCAGTTACAAGACTCCCTTACTGTTGAATACATCTTGTCCCTATCCACTCTATCTAGACCTCAGGATTTCATTGAGGTTCCTGTTCCGAGAGTCACCACCCCTCCATTGAGAACAGGCCCAGAAACACCAAGTGCTCCTCATACATAAAACTTTTCATTCCAGAATCACTCTTGTGAACTTTGTAAACAACAACTGTAATGGGCACTTTTCCACGGATACAGACAATTTGGTGGCGGAATAATTTATTGAGCCAAATATTTCTCACTGCCGAATTAACTGTTAGAAAAGATCAGCGTGGTATCTAGACAAGGAACCGAAGGGGATGGAGTAGATATTCAATGACTTTTGTATGTCTGTATTTACTTGGGAGAGAGATACAGAGAATATAGAAATCCAGAAAAGTTAGTCTTTTTGTAGATTATATACGGATTACAGAACAGATTACAGAGGTGAACGCTGTGCCAGTTCCCATCCCAGGCTTATAGCCCAAGCACCAACACTCCCAAGACGTCTAATCCCAGTTCTAAACTTAACACTCCTCTCCATCCCATAATAGACCTAGAAGCTGATGATGCTTTAACTGGGCGGGGAACCCGGACCATGGGTCACCAGTGGGTGGGAACATATTTTAACTTGTCTTCAGCAGGTGAGTTGAGCACATATGTTTATTGTCCTATTGCGGAGCGGGACCTGGATCAATGCAATTCGCCGCCACATCTCCCATAGTGAAACAATAAGAAAATGCTTTTAATATAAAATTGAAAATAAATCACTGGAAACTCAGTACGGGTTTTTGTCATTGTGAATCACAAATATTGCTGACTGCAAGATGTTTGTGACATTCTGAAGATATTTGCATAAATGCAATCCCTGCATTAATTCTTTATCTCTTTATTGCAATAGAAACATCATATATTCCGTACAGTGAATGCTCAAGGCATCCAGACATCCACCCCGGTTTCTGAGGTCACTGAGGGGCGGTGACCAGAGAGTGATAAAAATGCTCAACACTCCTTGCAGCTCTGGCGGGTGTTACCCTGGTGATGGGGGAAGTGGATCAGCAGAACTAACTGAAAATAGGAAATAAGGAACAACTCACATGCTCTGAGTTTCATGATGACAAAGATGAATATTGAACCCTCAGCCATTTTGTAATGGGGAAGCTAAAATTTCAGTGGCTGTTTTAACCCTATCTCGAGGCGTATCCAGTAAATCTGTTGGTATTTCCATCCCTACAGAACTTCCTGCAGTGCAGAAGCTGTTCCAAAATCAAAACATGTTATTTGATGCGACCTATCCGGTCCAAATGGCAACTACGGGATATTTTAAAAAAAATATCACAGAATAGATTGTGGTGATAACCATAAAGTTTACTTCTTTGTTTGATTAAGTGGTTAAAGTTCCATCATATTCTTGTGTCTGCAAATAGCTTATATCTATGATCAACCCCAGGCATTGATAAAGGTTCAATTCAGATACTGCTACTGGACAGAATGATGGAAGGGAAGGTACACAGATACAATTGAATAGATTGAAATTGTGACCTTAGTTACTAGACTCCCCTACTGTTGAATACTGTTGACCCTATTCACTCTATCTAGACCTCAGGATTTCATTGAGGTTCCTGTTCCGAGAGTCACCACCCCTCCATTGAGAACAGGCCCAGAGACACCAATTGCTCCTCATACATAAAGGTTTTCATTCCAGAATCACTTTTCTCAACTTTGTAAATAACAACTGTAATGGGCACATTTCCATGGATACAGACAATTTGGTGGCGGAATAGTTTATTGAGCCAAATGTATTGTTTCTTACTGCCCAATTAACTGTCAAAAAAGATTAGCGTGCTATCTAGCCAAGGAACCGAATGGGATAGGGTAGATCTTCAATGTTTTTGTTTGCCTGTATTTACTTCGGAGACAGATACAGAGACTATAGAAATCTGGAAATGTTAGCCTTGTTATGGATTGTATACAGATTACAGAACAAGTGCTTGCTGAATTAGAATGGATAAATCCCCAGGGCCTGACAAGGTGTTCCCTCAGACCCTGTGGGAGGTCAGTGCAGAAACTGCTCGAAATCTGGCAGAGACATGTAAAATGCACAGAGCTGTGGGTGATATGCCAGAAGATGGGAGGAGAGCTGGTTTTCCACAATTGTGTTAGAAAGGCTCGAAGGGATACAATATGCACGCGATCCTGACATCAGTCTTGGGTATGTCCTTGGAAGGTATTTTACGAAATGGAATTGATAGTATTTCGAAAGACTGGGCTTATTGATCAGACTGGCAGGTCATGTCTAATCAAATTATTCTGCATGGAAGGCTGGTCCAAAAGGGAAAGGTGCGTAGGGTCAGGTAGAAGACAGAGATTGCAGATGGTTGTCTCTCTGAATATAGGCTGAGACTCGCCAGGTGCTGCAGGGAAAGTGACTGGGTGCTTGGCACTGATAGTAATGATAGAGAATACCGATGAAAATATGGCAAACGAGAGCAGCAAATAAGTGGATTATACCGAGATGGGATGTAATAGACAGTGAAGAAATTGTCTGTAAAATAATAATACATTTCCCAGTTTAGTTGTGTGGAGATAATGGACAAGCTGGGCCAAAAATAATTTTAAAAAGGTGCAAGGAGACTTGGGAGAGTTTGTGTAGTTTCCTACATATTAATATACAGGCTGAGCCGGTGGTGAAGAAAGCAAATGCGATCTCTGCATTCATTTCAAGAGGACTGTAATATAAAAGGAATGATGAACTCTTGAGAATTTATGAAGTCCTGATTATGCAACATATAGAATCATAGAAAACATACAGCACAGTACAGGCCCTTTGGCCCACCAAGCTCTGCCGAACATATACCTTGGAACTACCTCGGCTTTGCCCAAAGCCCTCTATTTTTCTAAGCTCCATGTAGCCATCCAGGAATCTCTTAAAAGACCCTATCGTTTCTGCGACCACCACCGCTGCCGGCAGCCCATTCCACGTACTCACCACTCTCTACGTAAAAACCTTACCCGTGACATCTCCTCTGTATGTGCTTCCAAGCACCTTGAAATAAGCCCTCTCGTGCGAGCCCTTTCAGCCCTGGGGAAAAGCCTCTGACTATCCACACGATCAATGCCTCTCATTATCTTATACACCTCTATCAGGTCACCGCTCAACCGCTGTCGCTCCAAGGAGAAAAGGCCGAGTTCACTCCACCTATTCTCACAAAGTGTGCTCCCAAATCCAGGCAACATCCCTGTAATTCTCTTCTGCATCCTTTCTATGATATCCACGTCCTTCCCATAGTAAGGCGACTAAAATTGAACACAGTACTTCAAGTGGGGTCTGACAAGGGTCCAGTATATCTGCAACATTACCTCTCGGCTCTTAAACTCAATCCCGTGATTGATGTAGACCAATGCATGGTATGCCTTCTTAACCACAGAGTCAACCTGCGTCGGAGTTTTGAGTGACCTATGGACTCCAGACCCCAAGATCACTCTGATCCTCCACACTGCCGGAGTCTTAACATTAATGCAATATTCTTCCATTATATTTGACCTACCAAAATGAACCACCTCACACTTATTGGGTTGAACTATATCTGCCACTTCTCAGCCCAGTTTTGCATCCTATCACTGTCCCGCTCTAACCTCTGACAGTCCTCCACACTATCCACAGCACCACCAACCTTTGTGTCATCAGCAAATTTATCATCCCTCCACTTCCTCATGCAGGTCATTCATTAAAATCGCACAGAGTAGGTGTCCCAGAACAGATCCCTGAGGCACATCACAGGTCACCGGCCTTCATGTAGAATATGACCGTCTACAATCACCCTTTGCCTTCTGTGGACAAACCAGTTCTGGATCCACAAAGCAATGTCCCCGTGGTTCTCATGTCTCGTTACTTTCTCAATAAGCCTTGCATGGGGTACCTCATCAAATGCCTTGCTAAAATCCATGTACAATACATCTGCTGCTCTACCTTAATCAATGTGTTTAGTCACACCCTCAGGAAATTCAATCAGGCTCCGAAGGCACGATCTGCCTTTGACAAAGCCATGCTGACTATTCTTAAACATATTATGCCTCTCCAAATGTTCATAAATCCTGCCTCTCAGGATCTTCTCCATCAACTTACCAACCACTGAGGTAAGACTCACTGGTGTATAATTTCCTGGTCTATCTCTACTCCCTTTCTTGAATAAAGGAACAACATCCGCAACCCTCCAACCTCCGGAACCTCTCCCGTCTTCGTTGATGATGCAAAGACCATTTCAAGAGGCTGAGCAATCCATTCCCTCGCTTCAAACAGTAGCCTGGGATACATCCCGTCCGGACCCGGTGACTTATCCAAGTTGATGCTTTCTAAAAGCTCCAGCACATCCCCTTTCTTAATATCTATATTCTCAGGCTTTTCAGTCCACTGCAAGTCATACGTATAATCTCCAAGATCTTTTTCCACAGTGAATACTGAAGCAAAGAATTCATTAATTACCTCTGCTATTTCCTCCGGTTCCATACACACATTTCTATTGTCACAATTGATTGGTCCTATTCTCTCACATCTTATCCTCTTGCTCTTCACATACTTGTAGAATGCCTTGGGGTTTTTCTTAATCCTGTCTGCCAAGGCCTTCTCATAGCCCTTCTAGCTCTTCGAATTTCATTCTTCAGCTCATACCTGCTAGCCTTATAATCTTCCATATTCATATCATGACCAAGTTTATTGAACCTTTCATAAGCTCTTCTTTTCTTCTTGACTCGATTTACAACAGCCTTTGTACACTACGCACCTTGTCCCCTACCATTCTTTCCATGTCTCATTGGAATGTACCTACTCAGAACCCCACGCAAATATCCCCTGAACATTTGCCACATTTCTTCGGTACATTTCACTGAGAACATCTGTTTCCAATTTATGCTTCCAAGTTTTGCCTGATAGCCTCGTTTTTCCCCTTACTCCAATTAAACTTTTCTCTAACATTATCTGTTCCCAACCCTCTCCAATGCTGTGGTAAAGGAGATAGAACTGTGATCACTATCTCCAAAGTGCTCTCCCACTGAGACACCCAACACCAGACCATTTCCCAATTCCAGATCAAGTACAGCCCCTCCTCGTGTAGGCTTATCTACATACTGTGTCAAGAAACCCTCCTGGACACACAGATCAAACTCTACCCCATCTAAACCCCTCACTCTAGGGAGATGCCAATCAATATTTGGGAAATTAAAATCTCCCACAACAACCCTGTTATTATTTTTGCTTTCCAGAATCTGCCTCCCTATCTGCTCCTCCATTTCCCTGTTATTATTGGGTGGTCTATAAAAACACCCAGTAGAGTTATTGTCCCCTTCCTATTCCTAAGTTCCTCCCACAGAGACTCTGTAGACAACCCTTCATGACTTCGTCCTTTTCTGCAGCCGTGACCCTCTCTCTGATCTGCAGTTCCGCGCCCCCACCTCTTTTGTCTCCCTCCCTATCCTTTCTGAAACATGTAAATTCACGCCCTTGAGGTAGCCATCCCTGCCCCTGCACCATCCACGTCTCTGTAATAGCCATAACATCATAGCTCCAAATGTTAATCCATGTACTAAGCTCATCCGCTTTATTCATGATACTCCTCGCATTAAAATAGACACAACTCAAACCATCGGACTGAGCGTGTCCCTTGTCTATCACCTGCCTATCCTCCCTTTCTCACTGTCTCCAAGCTTTTTCTATTGTGCGCCAACCTCCCTTTCCTCCGTCACTTAGAGTATTGTGCGCAGGTTTGGGCCCCTAACATGAGAAAGGATGCGTTAGAAATAGAGAGGATTAAAAGGAGGTTCAGGAAAATGTTTCAACATTTGATTCCAAAGAGCAAGATCCCGTGATGTTATGTTCTATCTCCCTTCGTCCATACGATGTCGGAGGAGAATTAGGCCATTTGGCCTTTCGAGTCTGCTCCGCACTTTCTTCATTGCTGATCCAATTTTCCTGACATTCCCAATCTCCTGCCTTCTCAGCACATAGTTTCATACCCTGACCAATAAAGAACCTAATAACCTCCGTCTTAAATATACACAAAGATTTGGCCTCCACAGCTACCTGTGGCAAAGAAAGAAACTTCCACAGATTCAATGTTCCCTCGCAAAATACATTCCTGCTCACCCCGTTCTGAAAGGACGCCCCTCTATGCTGAGGGAGTGTTATCTGCTCGTAGACTATCCCAGCAGAGGAACCATCATTTCCACATCGACTCTACCAAGTCTTTTCACCATTCGATCGGTTTCAGTCAGGTCACTCTTCATTCTTCTGAATTCCAGTGAATACTGGCCCAGAGGTATCAAACGCTGTTCATATGACAAGCCTTTCAGTCGTGGAGTCAATTCCGTGAACAACCTTTGAACCCTATACAGCTTCTGCACAATCCTTTCGAAGTTAAGAGGCCTAAACCTGTTCACAATGCTCCAAGTGCGGCCTCACCAGTGCTTTATCAAGTTTCAACAATCGATCCTTGGTTTTATATTCTATTCTTTTTCAGATGGATGCTAATATCGCATTTGCCTTTCTCACGATAGGCTCAACCTGCAAATTAATCTTTAGGGATTCTTGCACTAGGACCCCCATGTCTGTTTGCACTTCAGTTTTCTTTTGTATTTTGAAAGTAACTAACCTTTTCATTTTGTCTACCAAAGTGCATGAACATACACTTCTCAACACTGTATTCCATTTTTCTGCCCAGTTTCCTAATCTGTGGCCATTCTAATTCCTCAAAACCACATCCCCCTCCACCTATCCTCATTCCGTCTGCAAACTTTGCAACAAAGCCATCAATTCCATCGTCCAAATCATTGACAAACGACGGAAAAGAATCTGTTCCAACACAGACCCCTGTGGAATATCACTGGTACCCGGGAGCAATCTGGAAAAGGTTCCTTTTATTCCCACGCTTTGTCCCTTTACAATCAACCACGGCTTTATACAGGTCAGAATTTTTCTTGTAATACCATGAATCGTAGCTTGTTAAGCAACCTTATGTGTGGCAGCGTTACAAAGACCTTCTGAAAATCCAAATACACAGCATCAACCGGTTCTCCTTTGTCTATCACGCTTGTTATTTCCTCACGGAACTCCGTCAGATTTGTCCGGCAAGATCATGACCTATTTTATGACGGGTCTCCCAGTCCTTTGAGACCACATCCTTAATAATCGACTGCAATATCTTCCCAAATACTGAGCTCAGACAAGTTGGCATATTGGCACCCTTCTGCCCCATTCCTTTCTTGAAGAGTGAAGTGACATCTGCAATTTTCCACTCTTCCGGAACCATTTCAAAAGCTAGTGATTCTTGAAATAAATTTATTAATGTCTCACGATGTCTTCAGCCACCGCTTTTAGAATTCTGGGGTACACGCCATCTCGTCCAGGTGATATATCTAACCTCAGACCTTTCAGTTTCCCAAGAGACCTCTCTCTAGTTATGGTAATTTCACACACGTCATGCCCCCTGACACCTGGAACTTCCAGTTTACTGCTAGTGTCTTCCTCCATGAAGACTGGTGTAAAATACTTATTCAGTTCGTCCGCCATGACGTGTCCCCCTTTACTACCTCTCCAGTATCGTTTTCCAGCGTTGTGATATCAATTCGTGTCTCTGTTTCACAGTTTATGTATCTGAATAAACGTTTAGTAACCTCTTTAATATTATTAGCTTTTTTACTTTAGTATTCCTCCTTTACCTTCTTAACAACTTTTGTTGCCTTCTGTTTGTTTTTATAGCCTTACCGACCCTTTAACTTCCCACAAATTGATGCTCTGCTGTAAGTGATCAATTCCAAACAATTCGGTCCAATTCCTCTCTCAGGCCTCTGTAATTCCATTTACACCACTGTAATATGGATACTTCTGAGTTTAGCTTCTCCTTCTCGAGTTTCTATTTGACTCTCACTAGCTGACAGACAGGGGACAGTGTGAGGGACTTTCCAAACTTGGATTGAACACTAAACCCCGGACCAACGTTTACTGCTGCAAACACGGAACAGCCCATTAACTCACAGCCACTCACTGTGGTGGAGGGAATGGCAACTCATTCTCTTCTTTGCTTCTAAATGAGCCACAGACCCAAACATCTGAGCAGAGAACATAAATACTAATTCATCACCTGATACGCCCGGGCAGCTTGATCGATGTGTCCATTATATATGTGTCTACACTTGTGTGGTATCCCAGGACCCGTCCTCACGGGATCCCATCCCACCCCCAAGAGATTCGCACATCTTCCCCACGTCTCACACAGGATGGTGTAATCAGAGATTCCCCGCAACCCGTACCCATCTGTCCGAAACTTCTGCTACCTTGCGGAAGGTGAAATCTCCAGCACCATCAGTAGAAGCAATAAACTCGGGCGAAGCTTGGAAGGGACAGATAAGGTAGAAGTAGGAAAGTTGTTTCCATTGGTAGGTGAAACTAGAACTAGGGACATTGTCTCAAGATTCAGGGGAAGATTCAGAACGAAGATGAGGAGAAACTGTTTTTTTTTCCCACAGAGTGGTGAATCTGTGGAATTCTCCGCCAGGGAAGCAGTTGAGGCTTCTTCACTAAATATGTATAATATACAGTTAGATAGATTTAACATTGTAAGAATTAAGGGTTATGGGGAAAAGGCAGGTAGATGGAGTTGAGTTTACGGACAAATCAGCCACGATTTTATTGAATAGCGGGGTAGGCCGGATGGGCCGGATGGCCTACTACTGCTCCTATTTCTTATGTTTTTATGTTTTAAACTCAAACACTGCAAATTCCATATTCTTGGCATCCCCATCCCAGGATTACAACCATGGCCTAGCACTCCCAGAATTCTTTGTTACAGGCAATGTGCTGCAGTGTCTCAGCTGTTCCCGGTTGACAAACTAACACTCCTGAAAAACTCATGTCTGAACTGGACCCTGAACAACCTTTGCCCGGACGGAGATTGTGGTTGAACTCCAGGCCTTGGGTCACAACGTGGACGTGGATACGTTTCAACTTGTCTCCACAGCTGAATTGAACATACGTGTTGATTATTCTATTGGTAAGTGAGATCTAGACCAGGTTAGTTAGCCGCCACATTTCCCGTTGTGGAACAGGAAGAACATGTTTTAACAGTTAATAGTAAATATAGCCCTGGAAGCTCAGTAGAGCAGATTTGTCTTTTCTTTTGATTCACAGCTATTGACCGATTGCAGGATGTTTGTGACATCCTGAAAAGATTTGACCAAATGCAATCTCAATATTCATTAGTCATCTCTGTATTTCAACACAGACATCGTATATTCCATACAGAAAATTCTCAAAGCTTCCTCGAATCCACACTGAATCCTGAGGCCATTGTCTCTCCGTTAAACGGCTCTGACTACAGAGTGATAAAAATCTTCAACACTCCTTGTAGTTCTGGTGGGCTGTTACCCTGGTGATTGAGGAAGAGGCCCACCAGAAGTAAACGAAAAAGGAAGTAACATTCAACCTCATATGCTCTGAATTTCCTTATGACCACAACGAACACTGAACACTCTGCTATTTTGTAATGGTGAAACTAAAATGCCAGTTGTTGTTTTAACCCTGTCGAGGTGCATCCAGTAAATCTGCTGTTAACTGCAGCTCCACAGAACTTTCAGCAGTGCAGAAGCTGGTCCAAAATAAAGCACTTTGTTGAATATGACCAGTCTGCTTCAAACGTCGGTAATGTATTATTCTGAAAAGGCATTACATTGTGGTGATACTTATGAGGTTTCTGTCTTTGCTTAGTTAAGCGACTCAAAATGCTGTCAAATTTCTGTACCTTCAAATAACATAAAACTGCAGTTGACAATACAGCCAGGTTCGGACCCTGCTACTGGATAAAATGTTGGAGGAGTAGATTTACAGATAAAACTGAATGGCTTGTGGGGTTATCCTCTCAGTTCCTACACTCCACTGCTGATGAAAACTTTTTCATCCGTCCACCCCATTGAGATTTCAGTATCTGCTATGTTTCAATGAGGTTCCTACTACCAGCGCCCCATGCCTGCTTGAGAACAGCCCCAGAGACAGCAAAGGCACTACATACATAAAGCTTTTAATTCCACAAATCATTCTTGTAAACTTTGTAAACAACCAGAGTAATAAGCACATTTCCACGAATAACAAACTATTTATTGGCCGTATAATTAAATGAGAAAATCTGTTGTTTCCTTACAAGATGGGGGAATTCTTGAAGGATTTATCTGAGTCTGCACGTACTTGGGAGAAAGATATAAAGACGATAGAAGTGAGGAAACATGAGTCAAGTCATAGATTGTATCCAGTTTACAGAACAGGTGCTTGCTCTCCTGAGGTGAATTTGCATAGGTAAATGTCTAGAGCATGACAACTTGTTTGCCATGTGCATTTGGAACGCTAGTGATGAAACTGCGCGAATGCTGGCAGAGATATATAAAATGCCCACAGGCACAGGAGATGGCCTTAATAAGAGGATTTGGGATGTTAACGTTAAAGTTGTAAAAGACACTGTGTATCCGAATTTGCAGAATTCTGTGGAGTTCCGATCAGTTACTTGAAAAAAAAAACTCAATAATCGTGAAAGAGTCCAGGGGAAATTACACAGATGTTGCTGCTAGTTAAGGAAATGATGGCATGGGTTGGTTGAACAGTTTAGAACTTGATTTCCTGGAGCACAGGAAAATGAGCGGAGATTCCAGCTGTGGTACCCGCCTTTTTAATATCATACAACACTACCATTAACGAGGGGTCCATGGAAACATCTCCCAGCAGAAGTGGTCGGTGCAGATCAGTATTTAAGAATAGTTATTTACATCTATATGGATGAAAGAGCTATGGAAGAGTATGGTATGGAGGCATGTGGATGGGACCATGCTGGGAATGGCACGGACGAATGGGCTGAAAGACGTCTTTCTGCGCTGTAAGAGAATGAATCTAAATTGAACGTTCTACACAAGTCCATTTCCAAGAAGAATTTAATCATTCCAGAGTATTATCATAAGAAGCTACAAATGCAAGAAACACCCAAAAGTTAAAGAACTGAAAATAACCGAAAAGGGAAATAACAAACTCAACATCACATGCTGTGAGTTTCATTATGGCAAGAATTATCACTGCAGCCAATTTGTAACGGTGAAACTAAAAATTGCAATGACTGCTTTTACCCTGCCTTGAGCTGCGTTCAATTAACCCTCCGGTAGCTCTAGTTAAAAAAAAAAGTTCCTGGAAGATTCTGTGAGGTAAAAGTGGCAAGAAAATACATCACAATGAAAGCAAATGTTAGAAGAAATATTACAGATATATATCATTGAGGTGATGGGATACAGTATGGACAGTGATTGAACAAGATGGTTGATATATATCATTGAGGTGATGGAATACAGTATGGACAGTGATTGAACAAGATGGTTGATATATATCATGGAGGTGGTGGGATACAGACTGGACAGAGGTTGAACAAGATGGTTGATATATATCATTGAGGTGATGGGATACAGACTGGACAGAGATTGAACAAGATGGTTGATATAGATCATTGAGGTGATGGGATACAGTATGGATAGTGATTGAACAAGATGGTTGATATATATCATTGAGGTGATGGGATACAGACTGGACAGAGATTGAACAAGATGGTTGATATAGATCATTGAGGTGATGGAATACAGTATGGATAGTGATTGAACAAGATGGTTGATATATATCATTGAGGTGATGGGATACAGTATGGACAGTGATTGAACAAGATGGTTGATATATATCATTGAGGTGATGGGATACAGTATGGACAGAGATTGAACAAGATGGTTGATATATATCATTGAGGTGATGGGATACAGACTGGACAGTGATTGAACAAGATGGTTGATATATATCATTGAGGTGGTGGGATACAGACTGGACAGTGATTGAACAAGATGGTTGATATATATCATTGAGATAGTGGGATACAGACTGGACAGAGATTGAACAAGATGGTTGATATATATCATTGAGGTGATGGGATACAGTATGGACAGAGATTGAACAAGATGGTTGATATAGATCATTGAGGTGGTGGGATACAGGCTGGACAGAGATTGAACAAGATGGTTGATATATATCATTGAGATAGCGGGATACAGACTGGACAGTGATTGAACAAGATAGTTGATATATATCATTGAGGTGATGGGATACAGTATGGATAGAGATTGAACAAGATGGTTGATATATATCATGGAGGTGGTGGGATACAGACTGGACAGAGATTGAACAAGATGGTTGATATATATCATTGAGATAGCGGGATACAGACTGGACAGAGGTTGAACAAGATGGTTGATATATATCATTGAGGTGGTGGGATACAGACTGGACAGAGATTGAACAAGATGGTTGATATATTTCATTGAGATAGTGTGATACAGACTGGACAGAGATTGAACAAGATGGGTGATATATATCATGGAGGTGGTGGGATACAGACTGGACAGAGATTGAACAAGATGGTTGATATATTTCATTGAGATAGTGTGATACAGACTGGACAGAGATTGAACAAGATGGGTGATATATATCATTGAGATAGTGGGATACAGACTGGACAGAGGTTGAACAAGATGGTTGATATATATCATTGAGGTGATGGGATACAGACTGGACAGAGGTTGAACAAGATGGTTGATATATATCATTGAGGTGGTGGGATACAGACTGGACAGAGATTGAACAAGATGGTTGATATATTTCATTGAGATAGTGTGATACAGACTGGACAGAGATTGAACAAGATGGGTGATATATATCATGGAGGTGGTGGGATACAGACTGGACAGAGATTGAACAAGATGGTTGATATATTTCATTGAGATAGTGTGATACAGACTGGACAGAGATTGAACAAGATGGGTGATATATATCATTGAGATAGTGGGATACAGACTGGACAGAGGTTGAACAAGATGGTTGATATATATCATTGAGGTGATGGGATACAGACTGGACAGAGATTGAACAAGATGGTTGATATAGATCATTGAGGTGATGGGATACAGTATGGATAGTGATTGAACAAGATGGTTGATATATATCATTGAGGTGATGGGATACAGTATGGACAGAGATTGAACAAGATGGTTGATATATATCATTGAGGTGATGGGATACAGTATGGATAGAGATTGAACAAGATGGTTGATATATATCATGGAGGTGGTGGGATACAGACTGGACAGAGGTTGAACAAGATGGTTGATATATATCATTGAGGTGATGGGATACAGACTGGACAGAGATTGAACAAGATGGTTGATATAGATCATTGAGGTGATGGAATACAGTATGGATAGTGATTGAACAAGATGGTTGATATATATCATTGAGGTGATGGGATACAGTATGGACAGTGATTGAACAAGATGGTTGATATATATCATTGAGGTGATGGGATACAGTATGGACAGAGATTGAACAAGATGGTTGATATATATCATTGAGGTGATGGGATACAGACTGGACAGTGATTGAACAAGATGGTTGATATATATCATTGAGGTGGTGGGATACAGACTGGACAGTGATTGAACAAGATGGTTGATATATATCATTGAGGTGGTGGGATACAGACTGGACAGTGATTGAACAAGATGGTTGATATATATCATTGAGGTGATGGGATACAGTATGGATAGAGATTGAACAAGATGGTTGATATATATCATGGAGGTGGTGGGATACAGACTGGACAGAGATTGAACAAGATGGTTGATATATATCATTGAGATAGCGGGATACAGACTGGACAGAGGTTGAACAAGATGGTTGATATATATCATTGAGGTGGTGGGATACAGACTGGACAGAGATTGAACAAGATGGTTGATATATTTCATTGGGATAGTGTGATACAGACTGGACAGAGATTGAACAAGATGGGTGATATATATCATGGAGGTGGTGGGATACAGACTGGACAGAGATTGAACAAGATGGTTGATATATTTCATTGAGATAGTGTGATACAGACTGGACAGAGATTGAACAAGATGGGTGATATATATCATTGAGATAGTGGGATACAGACTGGACAGAGGTTGAACAAGATGGTTGATATATATCATTGAGGTGATGGGATACAGTCTGGACAGAGATTGAACAAGATGGTTGATATATATCATTGAGATAGTGGGATACAGACTGGACAGAGATTGAACAAGATGGTTGATATATATCATTGAGATAGTGGGATACAGACTGGACAGTGATTGAACAAGATGGTTGATATAGATCATTGAGGTAGTGGGATACAGGCTGGACAGAGATTGAACAAGATGGTTGATATAGTTCATTGAGGTAGTGGGATAAAGACTGGACAGTGATTGAACAAGATGGTTGATATAGATCATTGAGGTGGTGGGATACAGACTGGACAGAGATTGAACAAGATGGTTGATATAGATCATTGAGGTGGTGGGATACAGACTGGACAGCGATTGAACAAGATGGTTGATATATATCATTGAGATAGTGGGATACAGACTGGACAGTGATTGAACAAGATGGTTGATATTAAGGTGGAGGGACAGTGGCTTGACAGATGTTGAACAAGTTGGGAGTGAATGAGAAGATGGAAACAAGGGGTAAAGGGATCAAGGGCAATCACTGTTATTCCTCCAGCAATACACGGATACTGAATTAATAGTTCATAGTAATGCATGAAAGATCCTAAAATGACGAAGATAGAAGAAATAATAGGAACTTTGGTTTATGACCTTTGCCCCTCACCAACTTTCATCAAGGTACCATAAGAAGATACTTCACGTCTTCATTTGGCTACTGCTCTGCCTATGGCTGCGAAGAACTGCAGAGAACTGTGGACAGAGCTGAGCATATCACAGAAACAAACCTCCCTGCATGGACTCTGTCTGTACTTCCCGCTGATTCAGCAAAGCAGCCAGCATAACCTCACAGCCCTGGACAATCTCGCTTCTCAGGGATTGGTGCAGAAAGTTAGATAGGGGTTCCAAAACCTTTTGTTTACGCCAAGGTCCCCCTCCATTAATCGAGTGGTCCTTTGTCGTCAGGTTGGGAGCCCCTGATAGAGGTATACCGTATTATAACGGTCTATATAGAGTGAATGCATGAAGGTATTTTCCCCTTAGTTTTGGTAAGGTCATGAATTTAGGGTGACAATTGAAATATTTAAGGGGAATCAGATCAGAGCTACTTCATTCAGAAGGTGTTGCGAATGTGGAATCAGCTCCCAGCGGAACTGGTAGATGCAGGTTCATTTGCAGCATTTCAGTGCAGTTTGCGCGGGTACATCGATGAGAGAAGTATTGAGGGCTGTGATTTGGGTGCAAGTGGATGGCCCAAGCAGAAAACTTAACGGTCTAGATGGGCTGAGAGACCTGTTTCTGCGCTGTAGGGGAATAAATCACAACTGAGCATTCTACCGAAGTCCATTTCAAAACAATGTTTTCAAAAGCTACAAATGCAAGAAACATATTCAAGATAATGAACCGAAAATAACCCTAAATGGAAATAACAAATAATCTCACATGCTGCGAGGGTCGTTGGGACAAATAATAACGCTGCAGCAATTTTGTAAAAGTAAATCTCTAGAACAGTAATAGTTGCTTTTACACTGTAAGAGCATCGATATAGGAGCAGATTTAGGCCATTTGGAACATCTAGTCTGCTCCTACCATTTACTCCCAGCTGATCAATTTTTCTTCAGCCCCAATCTTCTACCTTCCTCCATTTAATCCCTGGCCAATGAAGAATCCTTCGATCACTATTTCAAATATTCATATAAACGGCCCCCGCAGCTGCCTACGGCAAAGGGTGCCACAGATTCACCACTCTCTCGCTAAAGAGATTCCGGCTCATCCCCGTTCTAACAGGGCGGCCCTCCATTCTGAAGCTGTGACGTCAGGCCTTAGTCTACTCCGGCAGAGGAAACGTCCTGTCCGCAGCCAATCTATCACTCGATATGTTTTTCCTTAGGTCACCCCTCAGTCTTCTGGGTTCCAGTGAATATTGGCCCAGAGTCATCAAACGCTCCGCATTTAACAAGCCACTGAATCCTGGATCATTTTTGTGAACCTCCTTTGAACCACCTCCTGTTTCAGCACATCCAATATAAGATAAGCCGCCCAAAACTGTTCGTAATACTCCAAGTGAGGCCCCGCCAGTGCTTTATGAAGTCTCAACGTTATATTCTTGCTTTTATATTCAAGTCCTCTTGAAATGAGTGTTAACATTGCATTTGTCTTCCTCACCACAGACCCAATCTGCAAATTAACCTTTAGGGAATGCTGTACAAGGTCTTTCAAGTTCCCCTTTGCGTCTCAGTTATTTGTATTTTCTCTCCATTTAAAAAAAAAGGAAACCATTTCATTTCTTCTACCAGAGTGCATGACCATGCCCTTCCCGACACTATATTTCACTCGTCACGTCATTGCGAATTCTGCTAATCTTCTTAAGTCCTTCTGTAACCTCTCTACATCCTCAAAAATACCTGCCCCTCCACTTCTCTCCATATCGTCTGCAAACATTGCAACAATCTTCAATCCAATCATCCAGATCATTGACATACAAGCTAAAAAGAATCGGTCCTGTCTCAGACCCTTGCAAAACACAACTTGTCACCCGCAGCCAAAGAGTAAAGGCTCGCTTTATTCCCACTCCTTGTCTCCTGCCTATCAACTACTGCTTTACCCATGCTGGAATGTTTTCTGTCATACCCTGGGCTTGTAGCTTGTAGCTCTTACCCTACCAGGTGCGGCAATCAATTAAACCTCTGGTAGTTCCAGCTAACAAAAAACGATTCCTGGGAAGCTCAACGAGATAAACGGTGCAAGGTAAGAGAAAGGATAGAGGAGTCATTGCTGATATGACATTGAGGAAGGTAGTCACGGGCTGGATAGAATTTGCACAAGATGTGTATGAATGAGGAGATGAAACAACGTGTGTGAGGGATCAAGGACAATCACTGGTGGTCATTCAGCAATACACAGATACTAAATAGTAGCTCATAATACGATATAAAAACACGAAAATGACAAAACTACGTTTGTAGATCAAATAACAATAACTTTGGCTTATCCTTTTTACCCCTCCTCAAACCTTATTAACACCCCATAAAAAGTATCCCATCGGGATACATAACGACTTCATATGGCTACTGCTCTACACTTGACTACTAGAAACTGTAGAAAGCTGTGGGCACAGCTGAGGACATGGCAGAAGCCAGACTCCCCTCCCTGAACTGTGCGTGCACTTCCTTTGGCATCGATAAAGCAGACAGCATTATCTAAGATCCTTATAACCCTGGGCATTCTCGCCTTTCACCCACATTGAAGACTTGAAAACATGGAAAACACATCGACCAGATCTCAGGGACCGCTTCCACGCTGCTGTTAGAAGCAAACTGAATTGATCCCACTACGACAAGGTAGTCTCCTGACTTCAGAATATAACTCCATTTGATCTTGCACCGTATGCCGAACTACACTGCACTTTCTCTGCAGCAAAAGTGCTTTATAATACCCTATTATTGCCTCGAAGAGCTGTTGTAATGTGTTGATCTGAATGAATGGTATTTAAGACAGGATTTTGACTGTATCTCCGTACATGATAATAATAAACGGATTCTGAAGTGATGTTTAACTGAAGTTTACAAATTATTCAGAAACCCAGAAAAATGGAAAAGGCTTATTTCCCTTATTATTTGGGTTATAGATATTGGCTGCGATTCGGCATGTCGTAACAGTGGAAAAGATTCAACAACAAAAACAAAACGATGTCATCCCACAACGAAAGGTCGCGACAGACCTCGATCTCACTGTCTTGTCTGAACGGGATAAAGGTGAAACGTATACGTGGAACAGTGTCCCGAAGGTGCAATTACTCTGCTTAAGCAACACTGACAGCAAAAACACAACAAGCCGAAGGGACGCTTCCTAAGCCCTGTAATTAAGTGAAAGAGTTATCGATCCATATGAACGTTGGATCCGATACCGAGGCGAGTAATGGAAGTAAAATTCCCGGAATATATCACAACGGATGGGTTTAATCCCGGCATCACCACCTCATTCCGCTGCTAGGACCAGAGCAATAGGGGTTGAGCGGCGGCTCACCTCATGCGGCTCGGTGTGAAAGTCCGACTTCGCGGGCCGACCCCGGTATGTTCTCACCAGCAAGCGTGGAGAGGCCGCCAGAACGGAGAAATGAATGGGAATCACTACCCGATAACAGGCGAGCACGCTGAGACCAGTTTCAATACTCACCAATGAGAACTTGATGCCTTCACGGTCGGAGAATGGATCCTTTCCCGGATTCCCGACCCTTGGGGTAATGGTCCTCTCCCAATCCCGACCCCGCAGACGATCCGCCGCCGCCGACCTGCTTCCACACAGAACTGAAGGAAAGCCGGGACTGTAGTTGATACGTCACCAGAGCTGGGGGCGGGGCCTCGGAAACAAACCCGCAGAGTCTGCAGAGCTGCGGTAAAATGGGAGCGGGAAAAGGGCTCACGGGATGTACACATACATATAGGTTTATGACATTTTACAAGTATTTGCAATTTTCGCCGTCAGCTGTGATTCTACCAATAAAAGTACATAAGCACATGCGAATATATCAACAGATGTTGTGGCTATGTTTAGATACACATACACAGACATGACAGATTGTGCAGCATTCGACTGAACACACATCGTTCTGGTGTGCTTGGGTTAAGTCTCAGCGAGGAAGAACGTTTGTACTGATCTGCATTGACTGTGTTCTCCCGCTAAGGAAACTAAGGATCTAGTTGCAGAGAGACGTGCAGAGCCCAAGTCTGAAGCTTGTTGATTCGTACTGAGAGGATGATGGTGTTAAACGCAATTTCTCTCAACAACAGCAACTTCGGATGTGCTTCTTTTTCTTTTTTTTTTGTTTTATGCGCGAGGTTATTTCGTTGCTCCCAAGTAGAATAAAAAGCCAGTGAAAGTGTACTGCTGAGATTCTAATATCTGTCCAGAAGTACTTAAATACGAATCATCGGGACTGCCGTGATTTTCACATTCCTGCAAGCATTCGCTATTTCCAGCAACTACTCTATTTGATCCTGTCTCCACTGCTCAGGGAAATTGCCAGCATGTCCTGCTTCTCTGTTCCAGCTAATTCTGTCCTTCTCAAATCTGTCTGCCCTTAAACATTCATGTTCCCATGTAACAAACCTGCAGAAAGCATGAGAGCGGATAGCGTGCAACAGGGAGGAGATGCGGAAGTGCGCACAGAAAATGCGCAGACTCCTCTGTGACACCAGGGCCACGCGGAGCACGTGACAAGGTACACACACCAGAACAGATTACCCGTGAACCCTACAGGTCAATAACTGCGTCGCCTCCATTTCTGGTAGGCTGAGTGCACGTTTCAATGCACGATTTGACCAATTGAACAATGAAAGAAAAGCCTCCTTTTGTCCAGAGGAACAGGGACTCTGTCTGGCCGCAGCCGAGGTGAGGAGGACACTACCGAGGGAAATACAAAGCAAATCCGCAGAGTCGGACAATTTACCCAGTTAGTGGCCAATGGGCCATGTGGCCCAGGAAAGAGAAGACTTAACAGACAACTTTTATATCTCTCCGAAAGAGTCCACTGTCTCTTCAAGCTTCAAGGCAGCCGCCATGATTCCGGTGCCCAGGAGAACAACGATAACTGGGCTAAATGATAACGCCCAGTGGCTCTGAATTCAACAGTAATTCTGTGCTTTGAGCGGGTGGTAATGGGTCGTATAAAATATCGCGCGGTTACATGGGATCATTTCCAGTTCGCCTTCCGCTCAAACGGTTCCATTGATGCTGTCATGATCTTGCCCTTCTACCCAATTCGTCACACCGAGAAGACGATGCCTCGTACGCTAGGATGTTGTTCACATGTCTCAGCTCGGCGTTAACACGATCATCCCTCAAAGGCTGGTGGGTGAACTACCCTCGCTGAGATTCAACACTCCTCTCTGTAACTGGAGCTTAAACTTCTTGACCGAAAGCCCCACCCAGTCCGTGTTGGCAGAAACATCACAAGCTCCATTACGCTGAGAGCTGATCACCCCTCTCCAAACCCACTCAGGGTTTTGTACTCAGACCGCTGCTCTCCAAATTGTTGAATGACGTCTGCACTGCCATATTCTACAGTGCTTGGTATCATCAGCAACAATGACGAAATATTACCAAGAAGCAACGAATGTAAGAAGCAATCAGTGCAAGAAGCAATGAGCGTGTTAAGCTGCACCGGGCTTAGTGAGTTTGTGCAGCCGAGAAACCTTTTCCAACGTGCGGGATAAATTGGGTAAATTACACAGCGTCCTGAACCTTCCACAGATTCCACAATATACAGATCAGAACACCGAAGTTCGTCCTTATCTGAACCTGGTTGGGACCAAAAGTGGAAAACTTGCCCCGTAAGGTCGGACAGGTCTTCGCACCAGAGGGGCTGCTCCTCCCTGAAACCCCGTACACCCCGGTTATGTAGCGCGTTACCTGCAGCTATGGGCAGAGAAATGGCAGATGGATTTAAATTAGGTTAGGAGGTGAGGTATTGCACTTGGGAGTTCTAATATTAATTGAAGGCCTGCAGTAAACAGTTGTATCATTTACGAACAGGGGCATCTCGTGGTGCAAATGTATCGCTCTCTGAAATGACAATCCAAGTAAATGAGGAGCCAAACAAGGCATAAGGCGTTTTTCTGGTCAGATGTCGAGTTGTTGACCTTAAACGGCGGACTGCAGTTGCAGATGGACATGGAGGCCCTGACGAGGGAGCAGAGGAGTTTCATCAATATGCTGTCCGAGCGGTTTGCTGTATTTTGTTACCTCTGTCAAGCCCTTCGAGGGCTTATTTTACAGATTGTGTCAAGGTGGTGTTTCGCTGGTCTAGTGCCCTCACTTTCGAGGTGAGGGTAGCCAGTCGGTGCTCTGCTTCTGATACCTGTTGTAACTAATTTTCAACAGCATGTCCAATAAGGCCGTATCCTTGCTCGTCTCCTGATCAGAAAACCGATTATTATTTAACACAGTGGAGACTATACCCTGATATTGATATTACTGCACTTTAACTCACGGGAAGGCAACTTACGGGCAATATGTTGGCCGGTTCTCCCAATCCATGACTGCTGTCCGTCCACTCCACTACGTTAAACTCAGTCTTCCCTTCGGTTACGTCATGCTATTTCTGGAACATTGTGGTCAACCCTGCCGACTAGACCAATGCGTGACGAAAATATTTTAAAATTCGTCCCTTGTGCATTTTTGTTTCAGCAGCAAAGGTACCGCAAAGCAGGCACGGTACACGTAGTACAGGTTAAAAGATATTGCTTCAGCGGATTCATATTATGAATAAGCTAAAAAATAACGATACATATAAAAAAGAGACAAAACAATATTCCCAACCAATCACTGTGCAAACACGAAAAATCTGCAGATGCTGGAATATCAAGCAACACACATCAAAGTTGCTGGTGAACGCAGCAGGCCAGGCAGCATCTCTAGGAAGAGGTACAGTCGAAACATATGTGTCGCAATCACTGTGCAACTCTATACAACACAGTGCTGCATAGAAACGCAGATGCCAACGGTATTTTTTCCTCTCTCTCCATGTCCTTGTCTCTATCTTCAAATCTTATGTTGTAACCCAGCATAAGAGACCTTGCCCAACTACAGAAGAAAAAAAAATGCCCGATTTATACCTTTCAAGATCTCAGTACTTTTCCAGACAAATATCATCTTCTATTCTCTAGGCTGTAGACTTCTAATTACCCGAAGTTCTTACACATTCCGATAGACCAGTTCCGTTGCAGCTCTCAAAAAATTCCCTTGACAAAACCGTTTTGTCTTACAACTTTCCATTTTCTGTTACGTATTTTCTGTGACCTGATCCAGGTGTGTAAGGTGATGAGAGACATTGATCATATTGATAACCAGAATCTTTTTCTCTGGGCTGAAATGGCTAATACGAGGGGAGGGCATAGTTTTAAGATCCCATCCCCCCCCTCATCCCATCCCCCCTCCCCCCTTATCGCATCCCCCTCTCATCCCATCCCCCCCCCTTCATCCCATCCCCCTCCCTCCCCTCTCTCATCCCTCCACCTCTCTCTCCCCCCTCTCAGGTTTTATCCCTCTCTGTCCCTCCTCCCTTCATTCACACTCTCTCATTCCTCTCCATTTTCACCTTTCTCCCCCTCTCCCTTCCAATTTCTCTCTCTCTCTCTCTCTCTCTCTCCCTTGTTCCCATCCGCTCTTCCTTTCGTTTTCCTGCCTTCCTCTCGCCGCTCTCCTCCTTTCCAGTCTCTCTCTCTCTCTCCGTCCATCCCCCCCCCGTCCGTTATCTCTCTCTGTCCCATCACTGTCCCTCCCCACCCCCTTCTCTCTGTCGTTCTCAGTCTATCTCTCTCTCTCTCTCTCTCTCTCTCTCTCTCTCTCTCTCTCTCTCTGCGACAGACCATCGCCTGCCTGGTCGCGAATGTGATCTGCGCTCTCGCCTGCACTCCCGCCGTCATCCTGTACTCGCTGACCGTCCGGGTCTTCCCCTGCATCGGGTACTGCTACACCGGGTGCCGGATGGTGAGTGTTCCGCACCCCGACACCCCCGCACACCCAACACACTGGCGAACCAGCCCTCAACACCCCCTCAACCCCCGGAGATCTCCACTCGGCCTTCCCCTCTCCCGCGACGCTTTCCTCCCTCCCGGTAGCGCTCCCTCCCTCCACGCCAAGCTCCCTCAGAACCCCCCCTCCCCTCGGTTGTAGCGTCCCCTCCCCCGGCAGCTCCTTCCACAGACGGGCCACCCTCTGGGTGAAACAGTTTCCCCTCGGAGTCCCCTATTAAATCTCTAAAACCTGCGCCCTCTGGTTCTCGATTCCCCGACCCTGGGGAAATGTCTGTGTTCGTTCACCCTGTCTGTGCCCCTGGTGGTTTTACACACCCCTGTCAGGTCACCCCGACACTCCCGGGAATAAATTCCCAACCCGCCCGACCTCTCTCCGTAACTCAGTCCCTCCAGTCCCGGCGACATCCCCGTAAATCCCCAGGATCTCCGGTCTCCTGTTCCCGGTGTCCGATCCGACGATGGCGGGGATGCCGAACGCCGCCTTCACCGCCCCGTCTCCCCGTCACCCCACTTTCAAGGAACCGTCACCCGAAACCTGGTGTGTTCCATCACCACTGTCACCCCCTCTCCGTCACCCAAAACCTGTCACCCCTGTCACCCCCTCTCCGTCTCCCCACTTTCAGGGAACCGTCACCCGAAACCTGATGTGTTCCGTGAAGAGAAAGCTACATTCCCGAGACAGGAGTTACCAGAGATTTCTCTCCACTCCCCCCAACACTTGTAAACACATCTCCCTCTCCCACACTCCCCCTCTCTCCCCACCCAACGCGCTCCTTCCCTCTCCCCCGACTTTACCCCCATACCCAAACAACTCTTCCCCTCCTCCTTCTTACCGGCCATCTCTCCCTCTTCACTCCCCCCCTCACTATCTCTTCCCCTCTCACCCCTCCCTCGGAACTACCCCTCTTCTCTCTCACACTCTCAACTCTCCCACACTCTATCTCTCCTCTCTGCTCAACTTTGTCTTTCACCCCCCTTTCCCCCTTTCCGTCTCTCACCCCCTCTCTCCCCTCTGCCTCGTTCACCCCTCTCTGTCCCTCATCCCCTCTCCGTCTCTCCCCCCTCTGTTCTCCACCTTTCTCTCCCTCCCTGTCCGACCTCTCTCATCTCCAGCCTCTCACATTTCCCTCCCACCTCTCTCTACCCTCTGACTTCCACCACTCTCTCCCCCCCGTCTGACTCTCCCTTTATCAACTATTCTCTGCCGCCTCTCCTCTTTCTCCCCATCTCTCTCCCACCCACCCCCTCTCTTCCTCACCCATCGCCCCCCAGTCTCTTCCTCCCCGTCTGGGTCTCCCACCTCCGCCTACCCCAAACTCCCGCTCCCGACCCTACCCTCTCTCCCCCCTCTTCTGTCTCTCTCTTCCCCGGCCCGAGCCCTTCTCTCTCCCTCTCTCACCCCATGTCTCCCTCTCTCCGTCTGGCAGAGGTCTGTGAGCGGGGTGACGGTGATTTTGCTGGTGAACTGCCTGGTCTCCCTGGTGATGTCCGTCCTCACGGCCATCGTCAACTGCAGGAACCTCGAGTGCTGCGCCGTGCGGCCTCCGGTGGTGAGTGGGATCTTCCTGTGCACCTGGGGGGGGTGGGCGGCGGGGGATGGGACGTGGGTGGGAGAGATGGGGGGAGATGGAAAGAGGGTGGGGAGAGATGGGAGGGAGCAAGAGAGAGAGATGGGGGCAGAAAGGGAATGAAAGGGGTGGGGAGAGGAGGATAGGGAGGGGGAGAGAGAGGTGGGAGGAAGAGATGGAGGGACAGAGGGGGTGGAGAGAGGGACGGAGGGAGAGAGAGGCTGTGGGAGTGGGTAGTGGATCCTGTCTCCTCTCCTCACCTTCTCTTTCTCCCGTCCCCTCCTCAATCTGATCCCTCCCTCTCCCCCACCCACAGAGAATGGTGGTGATCCACGCTAACCAGCTCGCACCGCCGGACCTCGCCTCCATCTTCTCCAGCGAACCGGCGCCCACCCCGGCCTCTGACGGGCCCCAGTGACGACACGTTCCCCGCTCCACGGGACAGCCCAAAGGATTCGGGCCGAGCGGCCTGAAAGGAAAATCAAGGCCGGATTTTGGAGACGGAGTTGGGGGTGGGGGTTGGTGGGTAACATTCCCGTGGTCACATTCCTCCCCGTGGGAACCCCCCAGTTCAAGCTCCCTTGTTACGAGTCGCCCTGTCCCACCCGCGGCATCCGGTCACTCCTGACACACTCCGCTCTCTGTCCCCTCTATCACCGCCCCTCTCACCCTGGCTGGTGGCCATTTTGTGATGGTTATCATTGAAACCGCTCTCCCAGCATCGTAGAAATAGTCACACCCTTTTCCTCACCTCCCACTCACTTCCCTCCCTGTTTATTCAATCTCAACTCCTCATCGCCCTCTCTTTCAGTTACCCTGTGAGTCTCTCCACTACTCACTCCATCACTCCTGACACCCTCCCCTCTCCGTCCCCTTGTCCTTTCTCCTGCCATCCAACACATTCTGGGTGGTGAACGTTGTCCGATGGGAAATTTCGCTCCCTCACCCGATCCCTTCCCTCTCTCGTTGAGTGAGTCTCTCCCCTCTCCCTCCGTTCAGACACTCAACTCTCCGTCCCATCAGCCCAGATCGCGTCTCGACCTCTCGCTCCCCATTTCCCCTGTCCGCGCTCTCCTTCTTGCTGTCCATCTTATTTGCGAAGGATCGAAATCACCCACCCTTCCCCCACACGCCCCATCCTGTTCCTGCCCACCCTCTCCTTTCAGACCCCTCTTTCCTGGTCCTGCAACTTCCCCTCCCTTCCCGTCCCATCAGATCCCCTCCCACCTCGTCCCATTACTTTCCCTCCTTCCTGGTCAGATCACTCCCGCTCCCTTCCTGTCGTTTCACTCCTCCTCACCCCGACTCTATCTTATCCACGTCACCACCAGTTTGTGACAGGAACTTTCGCCTCCCCTTTTCGTCCCCTATTGAGTCAATGACTTCGCCACGGTCACCGTCTCATCAGTCCACTCCTCGTCCCGTCACTCCTCTTCCTCCCAAACCCCTCACCCCTCCTCCCCAAAACCCACATGTATATGTGTATGTGTGAATATCTGAGATATATACATTAGTTTATTCAATGACAAAATTATTAGAATTAAAACATACATGAAATACCCAAGACTATATAAAACACAAATTAAAATACTGTTATTATAACCAATAAGACACTCGATCCCGGGATTGTATCCACGGGCACCGCATGTTCCTTCGCCATAGATTCTGTGTGCGACTGTGACCATTGTAAGTCAGTGTCTCACTCCATCCCTGGCGGCCACATTAACCAAGGAACACACACAAAAATTCTGGTGAACACAGCAGGCCAGGCAGCATCTCTAGGAAGAGGTACAGTCGACGTTTCGGGTCGAGACCCTTCGTCAGGACTAATTTAAAGAAGAGATAGTCAGAGATTGGAAAGTGGGAGGGGGAGGGGGAGATCAGAAATGACAGGAGAAGACAGGAGGGGGAGGGATGGGGCCAAGAGCTGGACAGTTAATTGGCAAACGGTATACAGAGTTGGAGAAGGGGGGGGGGGTCATGGGACAGGAGGCCTAGGGAAAAAGAAAGGGGAGGTGAACCCACTATAGTGAGAGGGACAGAGGGAGAAAAAAGGGAGAGAAAAAATGGGGAAAAATAATAATGATAAATAATAAATAAGGGATGGGGTACAAGGGGGAGGTGGGGCATTAACTGAAGTTAGAGAAGTCAATGTTCATGCCATCAGGTTGGAGGCTACCCAGACGGAATATAAGGTGTTGTTCCTCCAATCTGAGTGTGGCTTCATCTTTACAGTAGAGGAGGCCGTGGAAAGACATGTCAGAATGGGAATGGGACGTGGAATTAAAATGTGTGGCCACTGGGAGATCCTGCTTTCTCTGGTGGACAGGGCTTAGTTGTTCAGCAAAGCGGTCTCCCAGTCTGCGTCGGGTCTCGCCAATATATAGAAGGCCACATCGGGAGCACCGGACGCAGTATATCACCCCAGCCGACTCACAGGTGAAGTCTCGCCTCACCTGGAAGGACTGTCTGGGGCCCTGAATGGTGGTGAGGGAGGAAGTGTAAGGGCATGTGTAGCACTTGTTCCGCTTACAAGGATTAGTGCTGGGTGGGAGATAGGTGGGAAGGGATGTGGGGGGGACGAATGGACAAGGGAGTCACTGGGATTGTGTGATGGAACGGCGTGGAGGGAGCTTCACGCTGTGTCTGACCCCGGGAGTGTGTGATGGGATGGTGTGGTGGGAGATTCACGCTGTGTCTGACCCCGGGAGTGTGTGATGGGACGGTGTGGAGGGAGCTTCACGCTGTGTCTGACCCCGGGAGTGTGTGATGGGACGGTGTGGTGGGAGATTCACGCTGTGTCTGACCCCGGGAGTGTGTGATGGGACGGTGTGGTGGGAGATTCACGCTGTGTCTGACCCCGGGAGTGTGTGATGGGACGGTGTGGTGGGAGATTCACTCTGTGTCTGACCTCGAGAGTGTGTGATGGGACGGTGTGGTGGGAGATTCACTCTGTGTTTGACCCCGGGAGTGTGTGATGGGATGGTGTGGTGGGAGATTCACTCTGTGTCTGACCCCGGGAGTGTGTGATGGGACGGTGTGGTGGGAGATTCACGCTGTGTCTGACCCCGGGAGTGTGTGATGGGACGGTGTGGTGGGAGATTCACGCTGTGTCTGACCCCGGGAGTGTGTGATGGGACGGTGTGGTGGGAGATTCACTCTGTGTTTGACCCCGGGAGTGTGTGATGGGATGGTATAGAGGGAGTTTCATGCTGTGTTTGACCCCGGGAGTGTGTGATGGGACTTTATTTATCATTTCCCTTTTTTGTCCCCTTGCCCATCCTCTGGGTTCCCCCTCCTCACCCTTTTCCTTCTCCCTGGACCTCCTGTCCCATGATCCTCTCATGCCCCTTTGCCAATCACCTGTCCAGCTCTTGGCTCCATCCCTCCCCCTCCTGTCTTCTCCTATCATTTTGGATCTCCCCCTCCCCCTCCCACTTTCAAATCCCTTACTCACTCTTCCCTCAGTTAGTCCTGACGAAGGGTCTCGACTGCACCTCTTCCTAGAGATGCTGCCTGGCCTGCTGCGTTCACCAGCAACTTTGATGCGTGTTGTTTATTATCAAAGTTCTTATTTGTCACCATATACTACCCCGAGATTCATTTTATTGCAGTCATTTACAGGACAATAAATCAATATAGCAGAATTTATGAAAAACTATACAAAAACAAAGACTAACCAACAAGCAACGTGCAAAGGAAGGGAAATTTGTGCAAATAAAATATTAAATAATAATGACACGAGTTGTAAATTATTTGAAAGTGAGTCCGTAGGTTGTGGAATCAGTTCAGAGTTGATGTGAGTGAAGTTATCCACGCCGGTGTCTCAGAAAAAACCCGCCATCATCGGGCCCTTCCTGTCTGTGTAATTCCCCGGCATGAAACGTAAAAGTTGCCCGTGAACGCAGCTGGCCAGCCAGCATTACGTACTCCCGGGATAATCCCACCCCGGGACACCGGTGTCCCAGACTGAGCCCCGGCCCCCGGGCTCTTCCTGTCTGTGTCATTCCCCGGGGTCCCGAACGCGCACATCCGGCAGAAGCAGCGCCGCTGGACAGGAGGCGGAAATACGTCACCACGGGAGAACAGCGAGCGACGCACAGCGCGAGCCTAAAGCTAGTTCCGTTAAAAACGGTTGGGAATTAAACCTGGCGCGCGGCCATTAAAGGTAAGGGGAAGGTGGGGGGCGGGAGTTAAAGGGGAGGGCGGGGAATCGGCTAAACTGTCGGCATCCCGCGGGCGGGGATGTTCACACATTCAGATGTTCACACGGTCACTGTCAGTCCGGGTCTGGGTTCCTGCAGAGATCTCAGTTCCTTCCTCCCGGTCCCACTGAACCGATTGTCCTCCAGACTGAAACAGATGGGAGAATAAAGATGAAATAAACAGATCACACAACAGTGTCAGTAACAGGGGACAACACTCACAAACAAATATCACCAGAAAACCCGCGGATCCGCTGATATTTTATCACATTGAACATTAACACAAACACTCACCAGATCCGCTTCAGACTCGGGAGGGTCAGTATGAGGCGGCGGAGAGCGGGGACAGATCGGTCTGTCAGCGAGTTTGTTCCCAGGTCCAGCTCCGTCAGTGATGGGTTTGTACTGAGAGAGGAGACGAGATCCTCGGCACCAGAATCTGTGAGACCGACACCCCTCAGCCTGGAGATGAGAGAGAGTGAGGGTGAAGGACACAGAGAGACAGGAGACGGTACAAATCCCCAGTGTTTATCAGTAACACAATTACTGATCACATTAATGTTCAGTGTCAGACACCCAGTGACTGTAAACACAATCTCCCACAGTCTGGTACTTACCACAGTTTCTGTATTTTACACTCCGGGTTCCTCAGAGCCGCAGACACCAGTTTCACTCCTGAATCTCCCAGTTTATTAACACTCAGTCTAAACACAAACAGACAAATTGATGAACAAAGTGATTCAAACCGCGGGTCTGAGGGAATTTCTCTCACTCGGATATTTCAGGAAACATTAAACCCTTCAGTAAACCACTGATCGGAGTTCCCATCACTGTCAATGTCCCTCACTGCCCAGCTCCAGGGTATTCACCGAATGTCAGTAATTTAGTCTGTCGGTGTGACCCTGCAAACTCCACATAGTCTGTCTCATTCCCCGATGGTCAGAAACGTGTTCCTGATGTGAGAGGGTCGGGAGGGGCAGGGATGAAGGAGGAACGGGGATGGGGAAGAGAGATCCCACAGGACGAAGGGTGATGGCATTTGTCACAATTCTTCACAATCGTATTTATCACAGTTTTACCAAAATCCCTTTACACTGAAACAACACAATGGGAGAGTTTCACAGTTCAGAGTGAGAGATAAATCAAGTTACCCCAACTCCCGGCACTTGTGCAGCCCGGGTCCCAGCCGCTGGATTCCTTCACACTGAATGTTGCAGTTCACCAGGTTGAGGTGTTTTATTGTATCACAGTGTCCGATGACATGAGACAGGACCGCGCAGTCAATCGGGGTCAGTGTCATTCCACGGAATGAAAGTGTTTTCACAGATCCCAGTGCGGCCTGAGCCAGTCCACGATTCTGAGACTCAAACAGGTAGTGCAATGTGTTCAGGAGACTCCTTTTACCAGCTTCACTCCCCGTGTTTCCACTCTGGCGTTTAACCTCCTCCTTCACCCAGTCAATCACCCGGCAGGTTGTTTGATGAGGAAACGGACCCAGAAACTCCTCCAGGCCCCGAGCTGTCATTGGGTTGGAGAGACCAGCAACAAAACGGAGAAATACCTCAAATCGACCATCTGTCGTGCTGTGGGCTTCAGTGAGGAATTTCAGGATATCTCCGGGATGTGGATTCAGGAATTGTGCGACTGCAGCTGCAAACTCCTGGATGGTGAGGTGTGGGAATGTGTACACCACGCTCCGGGCAGAATCCTCTCTCTCCAAAAGCTCCATCAGGAACCCGGACAGGAACTGGGAAGGCTGCAGATTGTAGTTGATTAAATCTCCATCTGTAAACACAATCTTCTTCTCGAACACTCCTCTGAAGGCCATCTGACCAACCCTGAGTAACACATCACGGGGGTTCTCTATCTCACGGCCGTGGTTTTTCAGGATGTTGTAAATATAGTAGGAATACAGTTGGGTGATGGTCTTGGGAACTCGCTGCGGGTCCCTGACTCTTTGTGTGAAGAAGGGGCCCAGTGCCAGAGCGAGGATCCAGCAGTAGGAGGGGTTGTAGCTCATGGTGTACAGGATCTCGTTCTCCTTCACGTGTTTGAAAACAGCTGCTGCCACTGTCTGATCTTCAAAATGCCTGATGAAATACTCCTTCCGTTCCTTCCCAACAAATCCCAGGATTTCAGCCATGACACCGATCTCTGCCTTTTCCAATAAATGTAACGCAGTGGGGCGGGTGGTCACCAGCACTGAACACCCTGGGAGCAGCTTGTGCTGGATTAAACTGTACACAATGTCAGACACCTTGCACTTGAATTCAGGATCTGTGCATGTGGACCGAGGTTCTGTGTTTCTCTGACTGTCAGCAAAATCAATTTTGTCATTGAATTCATCCAAACCATCAAATATAAACAGCAATCCCTCTGGGTTCTTCCAGACCTCTCTCAGGATATTCCCAAAGTAAGGATACTGATCCAGAATCAGTTCCTTCAGGTTTATTCGACAGTCAATGGTGTTTAAATCCCGGAATTTGAAACTGAAGACAAACTGGAATTGTTGGTATATTTTCCCTGTGGCCCAGTCATAAACAATCTTTTGTACCAGTGTTGTTTTCCCGATTCCCGGGACTCCGGCCACTGTTGCCGAACTCCCAGATTTGGATTTACTCCAGGAAAAGCTGCTCTGGAACAGCTGATCAGTGCGGATTTTTTCCAGCTCTCTGCGGAGATGTTCCTCTCTCCACTCCTCGTGGTCTCTGCCTCTTGCCAGCAGCTCATGTTCCACCAGTCTCCGATCTCGGACAGTAGAAATGACTGTGAGCTCAGCGTATCGATCAACCAGCTGGAAAACCTTCACCTTCTCCCTCATCAGGATCGTGTTCACTCTCAGTGTTTCAGTTTGTGCCCGCAGAGTCTCCTTGTGTTTCTGTTGAACATCTTCCATGGGAACAGACAGTGAACAAACTGTTAGATGCCTCAACTCAGAACTCGGTATTTAAATACACAAGAGTTAGCTCAAAGCTATTGCATTAATTGGGGTCTCACAGTGTGTCAGGAACCTTTTGGGGCCTGTGGGGTCTCACAGTGTGTCAGGTCCCTCTCAGGGGTGTGTGGGGTCTCACAGTGTGTCAGGTCCCTCTCAGGGGTGTGTGGGGTCTTACAGTGTGTCAGGACACTGTTAGGGGTGTGTGGGGTTTCACAGTGTATCAAGAGCCTGTCAGGGGTGTGTGGGGTCTCAGAGTGTGTCAGGACCCTCTCAGGGTTGTTTGAGGGATCATAGTGTGTCAGGACCCACAATGTGTCAGTGTTTCACCGTGCGTCGGGACACTATCAGGGGTGTGTGCGGTCTCACAGTGTGTCAGGACCCTGTCAGGGGTGTGTGCGGTCTCACAGTGTGTCAGGACCCTGTCAGGGGTGTGTGGGGTCTCACAGTCTGTCAGGACGCTGTCACGGGTTTCTGGGGTTTTGCAGTGTGTCAGGACCCTGTTACTGGTTTGCGGGGTTTCACAGTGTGTCAGGACCCTTTTCTTGGGGTGGGGGGTCTCAGAGTGTGTCAGGACCCTGCCAGGGTTGTGTGGGGTCTCACAGTGTGTCAGGTCCCTGTCAGGGGTGTGTGGGGTCTCACAGTGTGTCAGGTCCCTGTCAGGGGTGTGTGGGGTCTCACAGTGTGTCAGGACCCTGTCAGGGGTGTGTGGGGTCTCACAGTGTGTCAGGACCCTGCCAGGGTTGTGTGGGGTCTCGCAGTGTGTCAGGCCCTTGTCAGGGGTGTGTGGTCTCACAGTGTGTCAGGACCCCTCTGGGGTGTGTGGGGTCTCACAGTGTTTCTGAACCCTGTCACGGGTGTGTGGGGTCTCACAGTGTGTCAGGTCCCTGTCAGGGGTGTGTGGGGTTTCACTGTGTGTCAGGGCACTGTGAGTGGTTTGTGCGGTTTCACAGTGTGTCAGGATCTTGTGGTGGTTGTGGGGGGTCTCACAGTGTGTCAGGATGCTGTTGTGGGGGATCTAACAGTGAGTCAGAACCCTCTCAGGTGTGTATGGGATCGCAATGTGTGTCAGGACCCTGTCAGGGCTGTGTGGCGTCTCACAGTGCGTCAGGTCACTGTCAGGGGTGTGTTGGATCTCACAGTGTGTCAGGACCATTTTGGGGTGTGTCGGGTCTCACAGTGCGTCAGGAGCCCTTTCAGGTGTGTGTGGGGTCTCACAGTGTGTCAGGTCCCTGTCAGGAGTGTGTGGGGTCTCACAGTGTAACAGGACACTGTCTGTCAGTTGTGTGTGGGGTCTCACAGCGTGTTTGAACCATACCAGGGGTGTGTGGGTTCTCACAGTCTGTCAGGACGCTGTCACGGGTTTGTGGGGTTTCACTGTGTGTCAGGACCCAGTGATTTGTTTGGGGGTCTCACAGTGTGTTGGGACCCTTTTCTGGGGGTGGGGGGAATCTCACAGTGTGTCAGGATCCTTTTGGGGTGTGTGGGGTCTCACAGTGCTTCTGAACCCTGTCAGGGGTGTGTGGGATCGCACCGTGTGTCAGGACCCTCTCAGGGGTGTATGCGGTCTTACAGTGTGTCAGGACCCTACCTAGGTTGTGTGAGGTCTCACAGTGTGTCTGGACCCTGTCTGTCAGTTGTGTGTGTGGTCTTAAAGTGTGTCAGGTCCCTGTCAGTGGTGTGTGGGGTGTGACAGTGTGTCAGGACCTTTTCAGGTGTGTGTGGGGTCTCACAGAGTGTCAGGACCGTGTGAATAGTGTGTGGGATATCAATGTGTGTCAGGACCCTGTCAGGGGTGTGTGGCGTCTCACAATGTGTCAGGTCCCTGTCAGAGTGTGTGGGGTCTCACACTGTGTCAGGACCCTGTCGGGTTGTGTGAGGTCTCACAGTGTGTCAGGGCCCTGTCGGGTTGTGTGAGGTCTCACAGTGTGTCAGGTCCCTGTCAGGGGTGTGTGGGGTCTCACAGTGTGTCAGGACCCTGTCAGGGGTGTGTGGGGTCTCACAGTGTGTCAGGACCCTGCCAGGGTTGTGTGGGGTCTCGCAGTGTGTCAGGCCCTTGTCAGGGGTGTGTGGTCTCACAGTGTGTCAGGACCCCTCTGGGGTGTGTGGGGTCTCACAGTGTTTCTGAACCCTGTCACGGGTGTGTGGGGTCTCACAGTGTGTCAGGTCCCTGTCAGGGGTGTGTGGGGTTTCACTGTGTGTCAGGGCACTGTGAGTGGTTTGTGCGGTTTCACAGTGTGTCAGGATCTTGTGGTGGTTGTGGGGGGTCTCACAGTGTGTCAGGATGCTGTTGTGGGGGATCTAACAGTGAGTCAGAACCCTCTCAGGTGTGTATGGGATCGCAATGTGTGTCAGGACCCTGTCAGGGCTGTGTGGCGTCTCACAGTGCGTCAGGTCACTGTCAGGGGTGTGTTGGATCTCACAGTGTGTCAGGACCATTTTGGGGTGTGTCGGGTCTCACAGTGCGTCAGGAGCCCTTTCAGGTGTGTGTGGGGTCTCACAGTGTGTCAGGTCCCTGTCAGGAGTGTGTGGGGTCTCACAGTGTAACAGGACACTGTCTGTCAGTTGTGTGTGGGGTCTCACAGCGTGTTTGAACCATACCAGGGGTGTGTGGGTTCTCACAGTCTGTCAGGACGCTGTCACGGGTTTGTGGGGTTTCACTGTGTGTCAGGACCCAGTGATTTGTTTGGGGGTCTCACAGTGTGTTGGGACCCTTTTCTGGGGGTGGGGGGAATCTCACAGTGTGTCAGGATCCTTTTGGGGTGTGTGGGGTCTCACAGTGCTTCTGAACCCTGTCAGGGGTGTGTGGGATCGCACCGTGTGTCAGGACCCTCTCAGGGGTGTATGCGGTCTTACAGTGTGTCAGGACCCTACCTAGGTTGTGTGAGGTCTCACAGTGTGTCTGGACCCTGTCTGTCAGTTGTGTGTGTGGTCTTAAAGTGTGTCAGGTCCCTGTCAGTGGTGTGTGGGGTGTGACAGTGTGTCAGGACCTTTTCAGGTGTGTGTGGGGTCTCACAGAGTGTCAGGACCGTGTGAATAGTGTGTGGGATATCAATGTGTGTCAGGACCCTGTCAGGGGTGTGTGGCGTCTCACAATGTGTCAGGTCCCTGTCAGAGTGTGTGGGGTCTCACACTGTGTCAGGACCCTGTCGGGTTGTGTGAGGTCTCACAGTGTGTCAGGGCCCTGTCGGGTTGTGTGAGGTCTCACAGTGTGTCAGGTCCCTGTCAGGGGTGTGTGGGGTCTCACAGTGTGTCAGGACCCTGTCAGGGGTGTGTGGGGTCTCACAGTGTGTCAGGACCCTGCCAGGGTTGTGTGGGGTCTCGCAGTGTGTCAGGCCCTTGTCAGGGGTGTGTGGTCTCACAGTGTGTCAGGACCCCTCTGGGGTGTGTGGGGTCTCACAGTGTTTCTGAACCCTGTCACGGGTGTGTGGGGTCTCACACTGTGTCAGGACCCTGTCGGGTTGTGTGAGGTCTCACAGTGTGTCAGGGCCCTGTCGGGTTGTGTGAGGTCTCACAGTGTGTCAGGGCCCTCTCAGGCGTGTGTGGCATCTCACAGCATTTCCTGAGCCTGTCAGGGGTGTGTGCAGTCTCACAGTGTGACAGGACGCTGTCATGGGGGTGTGGGGTCTTACAGTTTGACTGGACAGTGCCAGGGGTGTGTGGGGTTTCACAGTATGTCAGGACCCTGTCAGGGGTGTGTGGGGTCTCACAGTGTGTCAGGACCCTGCCAGGGGTGTGTGGGGTCTCACAGTGTGTCAGGACCTTTTCAGGTGTGTGTGAGGTCTCACAGTGTGTCAGGGCCCTGTCGGGTTGTGTGAGGTCTCACAGTGTGTCAGGGCCCTCTCAGGCGTGTGTGGCATCTCACAGCATTTCCTGAGCCTGTCAGGGGTGTGTGCAGTCTCACAGTGTGACAGGACGCTGTCATGGGGGTGTGGGGTCTTACAGTTTGACTGGACAGTGCCAGGGGTGTGTGGGGTTTCACAGTATGTCAGGACCCTGTCAGGGGTGTGTGGGGTCTCACAGTGTGTCAGGACCCTGCCAGGGGTGTGTGGGGTCTCACAGTGTGTCAGGATCCTGTCAGGGGTGTGTGGGGTCGCACAGTGTGTCAGGACCCTGCCAGGGGTGTGTGGGGTCGCACAGTGTGTCAGGATCCTGTCAGGGGTGTGTGGGGTCGCACAGTGTGTCAGGACCCTGCCAGGGGTGTGTGCAGTGTCTCACAGTGTGTCAGGTCCTTGTCAGAGGTGTGTGGGGTCTCACAGTGTGTCAGGACCCTGCCAGGGTTGTGTGGTGTTTCACAGTGTGTCAGAACACTGTGAGTGGTTTGTGGGGTCTCACAGTGTGCCAGAACCCTCTCAGATGTGTGTGGGATCGCACTGTGTGTCAGCACCCTGTCAGGTGTGTGTGGGGTCTCACAGTGTGTCTGGACTGTGTCAATAGTGTCTGGGGTCTCACAGTTTGTCAGGACCCTGTCAGGGGTGTGTGGGGTCTCACAGTGTGTCAGGACCCTGTCAGGGGTGTGTGGGGTCTCACAGTGTGTCAGATAACTGTCAGGGGTGGTCTCACAGTGTGTCAGGAGCCTCTCAGATGTGTGTGGGATCTCAATCTGTGTCAGGACCCTCTCACGTGAGTGTGGCATCTCACAATGTGTCAGGTTGCTGTCAGGGGTGTGTGGGGTCTCGTAGTGTGTCAGGACCCTGCCAGGGGTGTGCGCAGTGTCTCACAGTGTGTCAGGTCCTTGTCAGAGGTGTGTGGGGTCTCAGTGTGTCAGGACCCTGCCAGGGTTGTGTGGTGTTTCACAGTGTGTCAGAACACTCTGAGTGGTGTGTGGGGTCTCACAGTGTGCCAGAACCCTCTCAGATGTGTGTGGGATCGCACTGTGTGTCAGCACCCTGTCAGGTGTGTGTGGGGTCTCACAGTGTGTCTGGACTGTGTCAATAGTATCTGGGGTCTCACAGTGTGTCAGGACCCTGTCGGGAGTGTGTGGGGTCTCACAGTGCGTCATCACCCTCTCGGGTGTGTGTGAGGTATCACAGTGTGTCAGGACCCTCTCACGTGTGTGTGGCATCTCACAATGTGTCAGGTTGCTGTCAGGGGTGTGTGGGGTCTCACAGTGTGTCAGGACCCTGTCAGGGGTGTGTGGGGTCTCACAGTGTGTCAGGACCCTGTCAGGGGTGTGTGGGGTCTCACAGTGTGTCAGGGTCCTGTCAGGGGTGTGTGGGGTCTCACAGTGTATCAGGGTCCTGTAAGGGGTGTGTGGGGTCTCACAGAGTGTCATCAGTGTGAAAGTAAGCATGCAAGTACAGCAGGCAGCGAAGCAAGCTAATGGCATGCTGGCCTTCATAACAAGGGGAATTGAGTATTAGAGCAAAGAAGTCCTTCTGCAGTTGTACAGGGCCCTGGTGAGACCACACCTGGAGTACTGTGTGCAGTTTTGGTCTCCAAATTTGAGGAAGGACATTCTTGCTATTGAGGGAGTGCAGCGTAGGTTCACAAGGTTAATTCCCGGGATGGCGGGACTGTCATATGTCGAAAGATTGGAGCGACTGGGCCTGTATACTCTGGAATTTAGAAGCCTGAGAGGGGATCTTATTGAAACATATAAGATTATTAAGGGATTGGACATGCTGGAGGCAGGAAACATGTTCCTGCTGATGGGTGAGTCCAGAACCAGAGGCCACAGTTTAAGAATAAGGGATAGGCCATTTAGAACGGAGTTGAGGAAAAACTTTTTCACCCAGAGAGTGGCGGATATATTGAACGCTCTGCACCGGAAGGCTGTGGAGGCAAAGTCTCTGGATGCTTTCAAGAAAGAGATGGATAGAGCTCTTAAAGATAGTGGAATCAAAGGTTACGTGATAAGGCAGGAACTGGATTCTGATTGTGGATGATCAGCCATGATCACAGTGAATGGTGGTTCAGGCTCGAAGGGTCGAATGGCCTACTCCTGCATCTAATGTCTCTTGTCTATTTTCTATAGGACCCTGTCCGGGGTATGTGGGGTCTCACAGTTTGTCAGGACCATTACAGGAGTGTGTGGGGTCTCACAGTGTGTCCGGACCCTGTCAGGGGTGTGTAGGGTCTCATAGTGTGTCAGGTCCCCGTCAGGGGTGTGTGTGGTCTCACAGTGTGTCAGGAACCTGTCTGTCAGTTGTGTGTGTGGTCTCACAGTGTGTCAGGACCGTGCCAGGAATGTGTGGGGTCTCACAGTGCGTCATGTCCCTGTCAGGGATGTGTGGCGTCTCACAGTGCGTCAGGACCCTGTCAGGTGTGTGTGGCGTCCACAATGTGTCAGGACCCCTCTGGGGTGTGTGGGGTCCCACAGTGTTTCTCAACCCTGTCAGGCATGTGTGCTGTCTCACAATGTGTCAGGACCCTTTTGGGGCCTGTGGGGTCTCACAGTGTGTCAGAACCCTCTCAGGGGTGTGTCTATTCTCACAGTCTGTCAGGAACCTATCTAGGGTATGTGGGGTCTCACAGTGTGTCAGGACCCTGTCTGGTGTGTGTGGAGTCTCACAGTGCGTCAGGTCCCTGTCAGGTGTCTGCGGGGTCCACAGTGTGACAGGACACTGTCAATAGTGTGTGGGGTCTCACACTGTGTCTGGACCCTGCCAGGTGTGTGTGGGGTCTCACAGTGTGTGAGGACCCTGTCGGGGGTGGGGGGGCGGTCTCACAGTGTGTCAGGATCCTCCTAAGTGTGTGTGGGATCTCAATGTGTGTCAGGACCCTGTCAGTTGTGTGTAGCGTCTCACAGTGTGTCAGGTCGCCGTCAGGGTTGTTTGAGGTCTCACAGTGTGTCAGGACCCTGCCAGGATTGTGTGGGATCGCAATGTGTATCAGGACCCTGTCAGGTGTGTGTGGCGTCCACCGTGGGTCAGGTCGCTGTCAGGGGTGTGTGGGGTCCCACAGTGTTTCTGAACCCTGTCAGGCATGTGTGCCATCTCACAATGTGTCAGAACACATTTGGGGTCTGTGGGGTCTCACAGTGTGTCAGGACCATGTCAGCGGTGTGTAGGGTCTCGCTGTGTGTCAGCACCCTGTCAGGGGTGTGTAGGGTCTCACAGTGTGTCAGGTCCTCGTCAGAGGTGCGTGGGGTCTGACAATGCGTCAGGGCCCTGTCAGGGGTGTGTAGGGTCTCACAGTGTGTCAGGTCCTCGTCAGAGGTGGTGGTGTCTGACAATGCGTCAGGGCCCTGTCAGGGGAGTGTAGGGTCTCACAGTGTGTCAGGACCCCTCAGGGGTGAGTGGGGTCCCACAGTGTTTCTGAACCCTGTCAGGCGTGTGTGCCGTTTCACAATGTGTCAGGAGCCTTTTGGGGCCTTTGGGGTCTCACAGTGTGTCAGGACCATGTCAGGAGTGTGCGGGATCCCACAGTGTGTCCGGACCCTGTCAGGGGTGTGTGGGGTCTCACAGTGTGTCAGGGCCCTGTCAGGGGTGTGCAGGGTCTCGCTGTGTGTCAGCACCCTGTCAGGGGTGTGTAGGGTCTCACAGTGTGTCAGGTCACCGTCAGAGGTGTGTGGGGTCTGACAGTGTGTCAGAACCCTTTCATGTGTGTGTGGTGTCGTGTGGTGTGTCACGATCCTATCAGGGGTGTGTGTGGTCTCACAGTGTGTCAGGACCCTGTCGGTGGTTTGTGGGGTCTCACAGTGTGACAGGTCCCTGTTAGGGGCCTGTGGGGTCTCACAGTGTGTCAGAACCCTGCCTGGGTTGTTTGGGGTCTCACAGTGTGTCAGGAACCTATCCAGAGTGTGTGGGGTCTCACAGTGCGTCAGGACCCTGCCAGGGGTATGTGGGATTGCAATATGTGTCAGGACCCTGTCAGGTGTGTGTGCGGTCTCGTAGTGTGTCAGGACCCTATCCAGGGTGTGTGGGGTCTCAGAGTGCGTCAGGAACCTGCTAGGGTTGTGTGGGATCGCAATTTGTATCAGGACCCTGCCAGGTGTGTGTGGGATCGCAATCTGTGTCAGGACCCTGTCAGTTGTGTGGGGGGTCTCACAGTGTGTCAGAACCCTGTCAGTAGTGTGTGGGGTCTGACAATGTGACAGGGCATTGTCAGGGGTGTGTGGAGTCTCACAGTGTGCCAGGACCCTGTGAGCGGTGTGTGTGTATCACAGTTCGTCAGGACCCTGTCAGGGTGTTTGGGGTCTCACAGTGTTTCTGTACCCCGTCAGGGGTGTCTGGGGTCTCACAGTGTGTCAGTGTCCTGTCAGGTGTGTGTGAGGTCTCACAGTGTGTCAGTGTCCTGTCAGGTGTGTGTGGAGTCTCACAGTGTGTCAGTGTCCTGTCAGGTGTGTGTGGGGCGTCACAGCTTGTCCTGACCCTGTCAGGGGTGTGGGGGGTCTCACAGCGTTTCTGAACCCTGTCAGGGGTGTGTGCGGTCTCACATGTGTCAGGACCTTTTTGGGGCCTGTGGGGTCTCACAGTGTGTCAGGACCCTTTTGGGGTGTGTGGTGTCTCACAGTGTGTCAGGACCCCTCTGGGGTGAGTGGGGTCCCACAGTGTTTCTGAACCCTGTCAGGCATGTGTGCCGTCTCACAATGTGTCAGGACCCTTTTGGGGCCTGTGGGGTCTCACAGTGTGTCAGGACCATGTCAGGAGTGTGTGGGGTCCCACAGTGTGTCCGGACACTGTGAGGGGTGCGTGGAATCTCACAGTGTGTCAGGTCCCCGTCAGAGGTGTGTGGGGTCTGACAATGTGTCGGGGCCCTGTCAGGGGTACGTGGGATCTCACAGAGTGTCAGGACCCTCTCAGGAGTGTGTTGGATCTCACAGTCTGTCAGGACCATATCCAGGGTGTGTGGGTCTCACAGTGTGTCAGGAACCTGTCTGTCAGTTGTGTGTGTGGTCTCACAGTGTGTCAGGATCCTGTCAGGGGTGTGTGGGGTCTCACAGTGTGTCAGGGTCCTGTAAGGGGTGTGTGGGGTCTCACAGTGTATCAGGGTCCTGTAAGGGGTGTGTGGGGTCTCACAGTGTATCAGGGTCCTGTAAGGGGTGTGTGGGGTCTCACAGAGTGTCATCAGTGTGAAAGTAAGCATGCAAGTACAGCAGGCAGCGAAGCAAGCTAATGGCATGCTGGCCTTCATAACAAGGGGAATTGAGTATTAGAGCAAAGAAGTCCTTCTGCAGTTGTACAGGGCCCTGGTGAGACCACACCTGGAGTACTGTGTGCAGTTTTGGTCTCCAAATTTGAGGAAGGACATTCTTGCTATTGAGGGAGTGCAGCGTAGGTTCACAAGGTTAATTCCCGGGATGGCGGGACTGTCATATGTCGAAAGATTGGAGCGACTGGGCCTGTATACTCTGGAATTTAGAAGCCTGAGAGGGGATCTTATTGAAACATATAAGATTATTAAGGGATTGGACATGCTGGAGGCAGGAAACATGTTCCTGCTGATGGGTGAGTCCAGAACCAGAGGCCACAGTTTAAGAATAAGGGATAGGCCATTTAGAACGGAGTTGAGGAAAAACTTTTTCACCCAGAGAGTGGCGGATATATTGAACGCTCTGCACCGGAAGGCTGTGGAGGCAAAGTCTCTGGATGCTTTCAAGAAAGAGATGGATAGAGCTCTTAAAGATAGTGGAATCAAAGGTTACGTGATAAGGCAGGAACTGGATTCTGATTGTGGATGATCAGCCATGATCACAGTGAATGGTGGTTCAGGCTCGAAGGGTCGAATGGCCTACTCCTACACCTAATGTCTCTTGTCTATTTTCTATAGGACCCTGTCCGGGGTATGTGGGGTCTCACAGTTTGTCAGGACCATTACAGGAGTGTGTGGGGTCTCACAGTGTGTCCGGACCCTGTCAGGGGTGTGTAGGGTCTCATAGTGTGTCAGGTCCCCGTCAGGGGTGTGTGTGGTCTCACAGTGTGTCAGGAACCTGTCTGTCAGTTGTGTGTGTGGTCTCACAGTGTGTCAGGACCGTGCCAGGAATGTGTGGGGTCTCACAGTGCGTCATGTCCCTGTCAGGGATGTGTGGCGTCTCACAGTGCGTCAGGACCCTGTCAGCTGTGTGTGGCGTCCACAATGTGTCAGGACCCCTCTGGGGTGTGTGGGGTCCCACAGTGTTTCTCAACCCTGTCAGGCATGTGTGCTGTCTCACAATGTGTCAGGACCCTTTTGGGGCCTGTGGGGTCTCACAGTGTGTCAGAACCCTCTCAGGGGTGTGTCTATTCTCACAGTCTGTCAGGAACCTATCTAGGGTATGTGGGGTCTCACAGTGTGTCAGGACCCTGTCTGGTGTGTGTGGAGTCTCACAGTGCGTCAGGTCCCTGTCAGGTGTCTGCGGGGTCCACAGTGTGACAGGACACTGTCAATAGTGTGTGGGGTCTCACACTGTGTCTGGACCCTGTCTGGTGTGTGTGGGTCTCACAGTGTGTGAGGACCCTGTCGGGGGTGGGGGGGCGGTCTCACAGTGTGTCAGGAGACTCCTAAGTGTGTGTGGGATCTCAATGTGTGTCAGGACCCTGTCAGTTGTGTGTAGCGTCTCACAGTGTGTCAGGTCGCCGTCAGGGTTGTTTGAGGTCTCACAGTGTGTCAGGACCCTGCCAGGATTGTGTGGGATCGCAATGTGTATCAGGACCCTGTCAGGTGTGTGTGGCGTCCACAGTGGGTCAGGTCGCTGTCAGGGGTGTGTGGGGTCCCACAGTGTTTCTGAACCCTGTCAGGCATGTGTGCCATCTCACAATGTGTCAGAACACATTTGGGGTCTGTGGGGTCTCACAGTGTGTCAGGACCATGTCAGCGGTGTGTAGGGTCTCGCTGTGTGTCAGCACCCTGTCAGGGGTGTGTAGGGTCTCACAGTGTGTCAGGTCCTCGTCAGAGGTGTGTGGGGTCTGACAATGCGTCAGGGCCCTGTCAGGGGTGTGTAGGGTCTCACAGTGTGTCAGGTCCTCGTCAGAGGTGGTGGTGTCTGACAATGCGTCAGGGCCCTGTCAGGGGAGTGTAGGGTCTCACAGTGTGTCAGGACCCCTCAGGGGTGAGTGGGGTCCCACAGTGTTTCTGAACCCTGTCAGGCGTGTGTGCCGTTTCACAATGTGTCAGGAGCCTTTTGGGGCCTTTGGGGTCTCACAGTGTGTCAGGACCATGTCAGGAGTGTGCGGGATCCCACAGTGTGTCCGGACCCTGTCAGGGGTGTGTGGGGTCTCACAGTGTGTCAGGGCCCTGTCAGGGGTGTGTAGGGTCTCGCTGTGTGTCAGCACCCTGTCAGGGGTGTGTAGGGTCTCACAGTGTGTCAGGTCACCGTCAGAGGTGTGTGGGGTCTGACAGTGTGTCAGAACCCTTTCATGTGTGTGTGGTGTCGTGTGGTGTGTCACGATCCTATCAGGGGTGTGTGTGGTCTCACAGTGTGTCAGGACCCTGTCGGTGGTTTGTGGGGTCTCACAGTGTGACAGGTCCCTGTTAGGGGCCTGTGGGGTCTCACAGTGTGTCAGAACCCTGCCTGGGTTGTTTGGGGTCTCACAGTGTGTCAGGAACCTATCCAGAGTGTGTGGGGTCTCACAGTGCGTCAGGACCCTGCCAGGGGTATGTGGGATTGCAATATGTGTCAGGACCCTGTCAGGTGTGTGTGCGGTCTCGTAGTGTGTCAGGACCCTATCCAGGGTGTGTGGGGTCTCAGAGTGCGTCAGGAACCTGCTAGGGTTGTGTGGGATCGCAATTTGTATCAGGACCCTGCCAGGTGTGTGTGGGATCGCAATCTGTGTCAGGACCCTGTCAGTTGTGTGGGGGGTCTCACAGTGTGTCAGAACCCTGTCAGTAGTGTGTGGGGTCTGACAATGTGACAGGGCATTGTCAGGGGTGTGTGGAGTCTCACAGTGTGCCAGGACCCTGTGAGCGGTGTGTGTGTATCACAGTTCGTCAGGACCCTGTCAGGGTGTTTGGGGTCTCACAGTGTTTCTGTACCCCGTCAGGGGTGTCTGGGGTCTCACAGTGTGTCAGTGTCCTGTCAGGTGTGTGTGAGGTCTCACAGTGTGTCAGTGTCCTGTCAGGTGTGTGTGGAGTCTCACAGTGTGTCAGTGTCCTGTCAGGTGTGTGTGGGGCGTCACAGCTTGTCCTGACCCTGTCAGGGGTATGTCAGGTCTCACCGTGTGTCAAGATCCTTTCAAGGGTGTGGGGATCTCACAGAGTGCTTGGACCCTGTCAGGGGTGTGTGGGGTCTCACAGTGTGTTAGGACCCTGTCAGGGGTATGTGGGGTCTCACAGTGTGTCAGGATCCTGTCAGGGGTGTGTGGGGTCTCACAGTGTGTCAGGACCCTGTCAGGGGTGTGTGGGGTCTCACAGTGTGTCAGGACCCTGTCAGGGGTGTGTGGGGTCTCACAGTGTGTCAGGTCCCTGTCAGGGGTGTGTGGGGTCTCACAGTGTGTCAGGGTCCTGTCAGGGGTGTGTGGGGTCTCACAGTGTATCAGGGTCCTGTAAGGGGTGTGTGGGGTCTCACAGAGTGTCATCAGTGTGAAAGTAAGCATGCAAGTACAGCAGGCAGTGAAGAAAGCTAATGGCATGCTGGCCTTCATAACAAGGGGAATTGAGTATTAGAGCAAAGAAGTCCTTCTGCAGCTGTACAGGGCCCTGGTGAGACCACACCTGGAGTACTGTGTGCCGTTTTGGTCTCCAAATTTGAGGAAGGACATTCTTGCTATTGAGGGAGTGCAGCGTAGGTTCACAAGGTTAATTCCCGGGATGGCGGGACTGTCATATGTCGAAAGATTGGAGCGACTGGGCCTGTATACTCTGGAATTTAGAAGCCTGAGAGGGGATCTTATTGAAACATATAAGATTATTAAGGGATTGAACATGCTGGAGGCAGGAAGCATGTTCCCGCTGATGGGTGAGTCCGGAACCAAAGGCCAGAGTTTAAGAATAAAGGGTAGGCCATTTAGAATGGAGTTGAGGAAAAACTTTTTCACTCAGAGAGTGGCGGATATATTGAATGCTCTGCCCCAGAAGGCAGTGGAGGCCAAGTCTCTGGATGTTTTTTAGAAAGAGATGGATAGAGCTCTTAAAGATAGTGGAATCAAAGGTTACGTGATAAGGCAGGAACTGGATTCTGATTGTGGATGATCAGCCATGATCACAGTGAATGGCGGTTCAGGCTCGAAGGGTCGAATGGCCTACTCCTGCATCTAATGTCTCTTGTCTATTTTCTATAGGACCCTGTCCGGGGTATGTGGGGTCTCACAGTTTGTCAGGACCATGTCAGGAGTGTGTGGGGTCTCACAGTGTGTCCGGACCCTGTCAGGAGTGTGTAGGGTCTCGCTGTGTATCAGCACCCTGTCAGGGGTGTGTAGGGTCTCACAGTGTGTCAGGTCCCCGTCAGAGGTGTGTGGGGTCTGACAATGTGTCAGGGCCCTGTCAAGGGTGCGTGGGGTCGCACAGTGTGTCAGGACCGTGCCAGGGGTGTGTGGGGTCTCACAGTGTGTCCGGACTCTTTCATGTGTGTGTGGTGTCGCGTAGTGTGTCACGATCCTGTGAGGGGTGTGTGTGGTCTCACAGTGTGTCAGGACTGTGTCAGGGTTGTGTGGGGTCTCACAGTTTTCAGGAGCCTGTCAGGGGTGGGAGGGGTCTCACAGTGTGTCAGGAGCTGTGCCGGGGTGTGTGGGGTCTCACTGGTTGTCTGGACACTGATGTGTGTGGGATCACAATGTGTGTCAGGACCCTGTCAGGGTTATGTGGCGTCTCACAGTGCGTCATGTCCCTGTCAGGGGTGTGTGGCGTCTGACAGTGCGTCATGTCCCTTCTGGGGTGTGGGGGGTCTCACAGCGTTTCTGAACCCTGTCAGGGGTGTGTGCGGTCTCACATGTGTCAGGACCTTTTTGGGGCCTGTGGGGTCTCACAGTGTGTCAGGACCCTTTTGGGGTGTGTGGTGTCTCACAGTGTGTCAGGACCCCTCTGGGGTGAGTGGGGTCCCACAGTGTTTCTGAACCCTGTCAGGCATGTGTGCCGTCTCACAATGTGTCAGGACCCTTTTGGGGCCTGTGGGGTCTCACAGTGTGTCAGGACCATGTCAGGAGTGTGTGGGGTCCCACAGTGTGTCCGGACACTGTGAGGGGTGCGTGGAATCTCACAGTGTCTCAGGTCCCCGTCAGAGGTGTGTGGGGTCTGACAATGTGTCGGGGCCCTGTCAGGGGTACGTGGGATCTCACAGAGTGTCAGGACCCTCTCAGGAGTGTGTTGGATCTCACAGTCTGTCAGGACCATATCCAGGGTGTGTGGGTCTCACAGTGTGTCAGGAACCTGTCTGTCAGTTGTGTGTGTGGTCTCACAATGTGTCAGGACCGTGCCAGGGATGTCTGGGGTCTCACAGTGCGTCACGTCCCTGTCAGGGATGTGTGGCGTCTCACAGTGCGTCAGGACCCTGTCAGGTGTGTGTGGCGTCCACAATGTGTCAGGACCCCTCTGGGGTGTGTTGGGTCCCACAGTGTTTCTCAACCCTGTCAGGCATGTGTGCTGTCTCACAATGTGTCAGGACCCTTTTGGGGCCTGTGGGGTCTCACAGTATGTTTGGACCCCCTCAGGGGTGTGTCGGATCTCATAGTCTGTCAGGACCCTATCCTGGGTGTGTGGTGTCTCACAATGTGTCAGGAACCTTTTGGGGTGTGTGGGGTCTCACAGTGTGTCAGGACCCTGTCAGGGGTGTATGGGGTCTCATAGTGCGTCAGGACCCTGCCAGGGGTATGTGGGATCGCAGTGTGTGTCAGGACCCTGTCAGGTGTGTGTGGCGTCTACAGTGGGTCAGGACCCTGCCAGGGTTGTGTGGGGTTTCACAGTGTGTCAGGACACCGTGAGTGGTTTGTGGGGTTTCATTGTGTGTCAGAATCTGGTCGTGGGTGTGTGGGGCCTCACTGTGTGTCAGAACACTCTCAGATGTGTGTCGGATCGCATTGTGTGTCAGGACGCTGTCAGGAGTGTGTGGCGTCTCACAGTGTGTCAAGTCCCTGTCAGGTGTGTGTGGGGTCTTACAGTGTGTCAGGACTCTTTTGGGGCCTGTGGGGTCTCACAGTGTGTCAGAACCCTCTCAGGGGTGTGTCTATTCTCACAGTCTGTCAGGAACCTATCCAGGGTATGTGGGGTCTCACAGTGTGTCCGCACCCTGTCTGGTGTGTGTGGAGTCTCACAGTGTGTGAGGACCCTGTCGGGGGTGGGGGGGCGGTCTCACAGTGTGTCAGGAGACTCCTAAGTGTGTGTGGGATCTCAATGTGTGTCAGGACCCTGTCAGTTGTGTGTAGCGTCTCACAGTGTGTCAGGACGCTGTCAGGGTTGTTTGAGGTCTCACAGTGTGTCAGGACCCTGCCAGGGTTGTGTGGGATCGCAATGTGTATCAGGACCCTGTCAGGTGTGTGTGGCGTCCACCGTGGGTCAGGTCGCTGTCAGGGGTGTGTGGGGTCCCACAGTGTTTCTGAACCCTGTCAGGCATGTGTGCCATCTCACAATGTGTCAGAACACATTTGGAGTCTGTGGGGTCTCACAGTGTGTCAGGACCATGTCAGCGGTGTGTAGGGTCTCGCTGTGTGTCAGCACCCTGTCAGGGGTGTGTAGGGTCTCACAGTGTGTCAGGTCCTCGTCAGAGGTGTGTGGGGTCTGACAATGCGTCAGGGCCCTGTCAGGGGTGTGTAGGGTCTCACAGTGTGTCAGGTCCTCGTCAGAGGTGGTGGGGTCTGACAATGCGTCAGGGCCCTGTCAGGGGTGTGTGCAGTCTCACAGTGTGTCAGGACCGTGCCAGGGGTGTGTGGGGTCTCACAGCGTGTCAGGACCCTTTCATGTGTGTGTGGTGTCGTGTGGTGGGTCACGATCCTATCGGAGGTGTGTGTGGTCTCACAGTGGGTCAGGACCCTGTCAGTGGTGTGTAGGGTCTCGCTGTGTGTCAGCACCCTGTCAGGGGTGTGTAGGGTCTCACAGTGTGTCAGGTCCTCGTCAGAGGTGCGTGGGGTCTGACAATGCGTCAGGGCCCTGTCAGGGGTGTGTAGGGTCTCACAGTGTGTCAGGTCCTCGTCAGAGGTGGTGGTGTCTGACAATGCGTCAGGGCCCTGTCAGGGGAGTGTAGGGTCTCACAGTGTGTCAGGACCCCTCAGGGGTGAGTGGGGTCCCACAGTGTTTCTGAACCCTGTCAGGCGTGTGTGCCGTTTCACAATGTGTCAGGAGCCTTTTGGGGCCTTTGGGGTCTCACAGTGTGTCAGGACCATGTCAGGAGTGTGCGGGATCCCACAGTGTGTCCGGACCCTGTCAGGGGTGTGTGGGGTCTCACAGTGTGTCAGGGCCCTGTCAGGGGTGTGTAGGGTCTCGCTGTGTGTCAGCACCCTGTCAGGGGTGTGTAGGGTCTCACAGTGTGTCAGGTCACCGTCAGAGGTGTGTGGGGTCTGACAGTGTGTCAGAACCCTTTCATGTGTGTGTGGTGTCGTGTGGTGTGTCACGATCCTATCAGGGGTGTGTGTGGTCTCACAGTGTGTCAGGACCCTGTCGGTGGTTTGTGGGGTCTCACAGTGTGACAGGTCCCTGTTAGGGGCCTGTGGGGTCTCACAGTGTGTCAGAACCCTGCCTGGGTTGTTTGGGGTCTCACAGTGTGTCAGGAACCTATCCAGAGTGTGTGGGGTCTCACAGTGCGTCAGGACCCTGCCAGGGGTATGTGGGATTGCAATATGTGTCAGGACCCTGTCAGGTGTGTGTGCGGTCTCGTAGTGTGTCAGGACCCTATCCAGGGTGTGTGGGGTCTCAGAGTGCGTCAGGAACCTGCTAGGGTTGTGTGGGATCGCAATTTGTATCAGGACCCTGCCAGGTGTGTGTGGGATCGCAATCTGTGTCAGGACCCTGTCAGTTGTGTGGGGGGTCTCACAGTGTGTCAGAACCCTGTCAGTAGTGTGTGGGGTCTGACAATGTGACAGGGCATTGTCAGGGGTGTGTGGAGTCTCACAGTGTGCCAGGACCCTGTGAGCGGTGTGTGTGTATCACAGTTCGTCAGGACCCTGTCAGGGTGTTTGGGGTCTCACAGTGTTTCTGTACCCTGTCAGGGGTGTCTGGGGTCTCACAGTGTGTCAGTGTCCTGTCAGGTGTGTGTGAGGTCTCACAGTGTGTCAGTGTCCTGTCAGGTGTGTGTGGAGTCTCACAGTGTGTCAGTGTCCTGTCAGGTGTGTGTGGGGCGTCACAGCTTGTCCTGACCCTGTCAGGGGTGTGTGGGGTCTCACAGTGTGTCAGGACCCTGTCTCGGGTGTGTGGGGTCTCACAGTTTGTCAGGAACCTGTCGGGTGTGTTTGGGGTCTCACAGTGTGTCACGACACTGTCAGGGGTATGTCAGGTCTCACCGTGTGTCAAGATCCTTTCAAGGGTGTGGGGATCTCACAGAGTGCTTGGACCCTGTCAGGGGTGTGTGGGGTCTCACAGTGTGTTAGGACCCTGTCAGGGGTATGTGGGGTCTCACAGTGTGTCAGGATCCTGTCAGGGGTGTGTGGGGTCTCACAGTGTGTCAGGACCCTGTCAGGGGTGTGTGGGGTCTCACAGTGTGTCAGGACCCTGTCAGGGGTGTGTGGGGTCTCACAGTGTGTCAGGTCCCTGTCAGGGGTGTGTGGGGTCTCACAGTGTGTCAGGGTCCTGTCAGGGGTGTGTGGGGTCTCACAGTGTATCAGGGTCCTGTAAGGGGTGTGTGGGGTCTCACAGAGTGTCATCAGTGTGAAAGTAAGCATGCAAGTACAGCAGGCAGTGAAGAAAGCTAATGGCATGCTGGCCTTCATAACAAGGGGAATTGAGTATTAGAGCAAAGAAGTCCTTCTGCAGCTGTACAGGGCCCTGGTGAGACCACACCTGGAGTACTGTGTGCCGTTTTGGTCTCCAAATTTGAGGAAGGACATTCTTGCTATTGAGGGAGTGCAGCGTAGGTTCACAAGGTTAATTCCCGGGATGGCGGGACTGTCATATGTCGAAAGATTGGAGCGACTGGGCCTGTATACTCTGGAATTTAGAAGCCTGAGAGGGGATCTTATTGAAACATATAAGATTATTAAGGGATTGAACATGCTGGAGGCAGGAAGCATGTTCCCGCTGATGGGTGAGTCCGGAACCAAAGGCCAGAGTTTAAGAATAAAGGGTAGGCCATTTAGAATGGAGTTGAGGAAAAACTTTTTCACTCAGAGAGTGGCGGATATATTGAATGCTCTGCCCCAGAAGGCAGTGGAGGCCAAGTCTCTGGATGTTTTTTAGAAAGAGATGGATAGAGCTCTTAAAGATAGTGGAATCAAAGGTTACGTGATAAGGCAGGAACTGGATTCTGATTGTGGATGATCAGCCATGATCACAGTGAATGGCGGTTCAGGCTCGAAGGGTCGAATGGCCTACTCCTGCATCTAATGTCTCTTGTCTATTTTCTATAGGACCCTGTCCGGGGTATGTGGGGTCTCACAGTTTGTCAGGACCATGTCAGGAGTGTGTGGGGTCTCACAGTGTGTCCGGACCCTGTCAGGAGTGTGTAGGGTCTCGCTGTGTATCAGCACCCTGTCAGGGGTGTGTAGGGTCTCACAGTGTGTCAGGTCCCCGTCAGAGGTGTGTGGGGTCTGACAATGTGTCAGGGCCCTGTCAAGGGTGCGTGGGGTCGCACAGTGTGTCAGGACCGTGCCAGGGGTGTGTGGGGTCTCACAGTGTGTCCGGACTCTTTCATGTGTGTGTGGTGTCGCGTAGTGTGTCACGATCCTGTGAGGGGTGTGTGTGGTCTCACAGTGTGTCAGGACTGTGTCAGGGTTGTGTGGGGTCTCACAGTTTTCAGGAGCCTGTCAGGGGTGGGAGGGGTCTCACAGTGTGTCAGGAGCTGTGCCGGGGTGTGTGGGGTCTCACTGGTTGTCTGGACACTGATGTGTGTGGGATCACAATGTGTGTCAGGACCCTGTCAGGGTTATGTGGCGTCTCACAGTGCGTCATGTCCCTGTCAGGGGTGTGTGGCGTCTGACAGTGCGTCATGTCCCTTCTGGGGTGAGTGGGGTCCCACAGTGTTTCTGAACCCTGTCAGGCATGTGTGCCGTCTCACAATGTGTCAGGACCCTTTTGGGGCCTGTGGGGTCTCACAGTGTGTCAGGACCATGTCAGGAGTGTGTGGGGTCCCACAGTGTGTCCGGACACTGTGAGGGGTGCGTGGAATCTCACAGTGTCTCAGGTCCCCGTCAGAGGTGTGTGGGGTCTGACAATGTGTCGGGGCCCTGTCAGGGGTACGTGGGATCTCACAGAGTGTCAGGACCCTCTCAGGAGTGTGTTGGATCTCACAGTCTGTCAGGACCATATCCAGGGTGTGTGGGTCTCACAGTGTGTCAGGAACCTGTCTGTCAGTTGTGTGTGTGGTCTCACAATGTGTCAGGACCGTGCCAGGGATGTCTGGGGTCTCACAGTGCGTCACGTCCCTGTCAGGGATGTGTGGCGTCTCACAGTGCGTCAGGACCCTGTCAGGTGTGTGTGGCGTCCACAATGTGTCAGGACCCCTCTGGGGTGTGTTGGGTCCCACAGTGTTTCTCAACCCTGTCAGGCATGTGTGCTGTCTCACAATGTGTCAGGACCCTTTTGGGGCCTGTGGGGTCTCACAGTATGTTTGGACCCCCTCAGGGGTGTGTCGGATCTCATAGTCTGTCAGGACCCTATCCTGGGTGTGTGGTGTCTCACAATGTGTCAGGAACCTTTTGGGGTGTGTGGGGTCTCACAGTGTGTCAGGACCCTGTCAGGGGTGTATGGGGTCTCATAGTGCGTCAGGACCCTGCCAGGGGTATGTGGGATCGCAGTGTGTGTCAGGACCCTGTCAGGTGTGTGTGGCGTCTACAGTGGGTCAGGACCCTGCCAGGGTTGTGTGGGGTTTCACAGTGTGTCAGGACACCGTGAGTGGTTTGTGGGGTTTCATTGTGTGTCAGAATCTGGTCGTGGGTGTGTGGGGCCTCACTGTGTGTCAGAACACTCTCAGATGTGTGTCGGATCGCATTGTGTGTCAGGACGCTGTCAGGAGTGTGTGGCGTCTCACAGTGTGTCAAGTCCCTGTCAGGTGTGTGTGGGGTCTTACAGTGTGTCAGGACTCTTTTGGGGCCTGTGGGGTCTCACAGTGTGTCAGAACCCTCTCAGGGGTGTGTCTATTCTCACAGTCTGTCAGGAACCTATCCAGGGTATGTGGGGTCTCACAGTGTGTCCGCACCCTGTCTGGTGTGTGTGGAGTCTCACAGTGTGTGAGGACCCTGTCGGGGGTGGGGGGGCGGTCTCACAGTGTGTCAGGAGACTCCTAAGTGTGTGTGGGATCTCAATGTGTGTCAGGACCCTGTCAGTTGTGTGTAGCGTCTCACAGTGTGTCAGGACGCTGTCAGGGTTGTTTGAGGTCTCACAGTGTGTCAGGACCCTGCCAGGGTTGTGTGGGATCGCAATGTGTATCAGGACCCTGTCAGGTGTGTGTGGCGTCCACTGTGGGTCAGGTCGCTGTCAGGGGTGTGTGGGGTCCCACAGTGTTTCTGAACCCTGTCAGGCATGTGTGCCATCTCACAATGTGTCAGAACACATTTGGAGTCTGTGGGGTCTCACAGTGTGTCAGGACCATGTCAGCGGTGTGTAGGGTCTCGCTGTGTGTCAGCACCCTGTCAGGGGTGTGTAGGGTCTCACAGTGTGTCAGGTCCTCGTCAGAGGTGTGTGGGGTCTGACAATGCGTCAGGGCCCTGTCAGGGGTGTGTAGGGTCTCACAGTGTGTCAGGTCCTCGTCAGAGGTGGTGGGGTCTGACAATGCGTCAGGGCCCTGTCAGGGGTGTGTGCAGTCTCACAGTGTGTCAGGACCGTGCCAGGGGTGTGTGGGGTCTCACAGCGTGTCAGGACCCTTTCATGTGTGTGTGGTGTCGTGTGGTGGGTCACGATCCTATCGGAGGTGTGTGTGGTCTCACAGTGGGTCAGGACCCTGTCAGTGGTTTGTGGGGTCTCACAGTATGACAGGACCTTGTCAGAGGTATATGGGGTTTCACAGTGTGTCAGGACCGTGTCAATAGTGTGTGGGGTCTCACAGGGTGTCAGGACCCTGTTAGGGGTGTGTGGGGTCTCACAGTGTCTCTGGACCCTGTCAGGTGTGTGTGGCGTCTCACAGTGTGTCAGGACCCCTCATGTGTGAGTGGGGTCCCACAGTTTTTCTGAACCCTGTCAGGCATGTGTGCCATCTCACAATGTGTCAGGACCCTTTTGGGGCCTGTGGGGTCTCACAGTGTGTCAGGACCATGTCAGGAGTGTGTGGGATCCCACAGAGTGTCCGGACCCTGTCATGTGTGTGTAGGGTGTCGCTGTGTGTCAGGACCCTGTCAGGGGTGTGTGGCATCTCACAGTGTGTCAGGACCCCTCAGGTGTGAGTGGGGTCCCACAGTGTTTCTGAACCCTGTCAGGCGTGTGTGCCGTCTCACAATGTGAAGGACCCTTTTGGGGCCTGTGGGGTCTCAGAGTGTGTCAGCACCCTGTCAGGGGTGTGTAGGGTCTCACAGTGTGTCAGGTCACCGTCAGAGGTGTCTGGGGTCTGACAGTGTGTCAGGGCCCTGTCAGGCGTGTGTGCCATCTCACAATGTGTCAGGACCCTTTTGGGGGGTGTGGGGTCTCACAGTGTGTCAGGACTATGTCAGGAGTGTGCGGGATCCCACAGTGTGTCCGGACCCTGTCAGGGGTGTGTAGGGTCTCGCTGTGTGTCAGCACCCTGTCACGGGTGTGTAGGGTCTCACAGTGTGTCAGGTCCCCGTCAGAGGTGTGTGGGGTCTGACAGTGTGTCAGGGCCCTGTCAGGGGTGTGTGGGGTCTGACAGTGTGTCAGGGCCCTGTCAGGGGTGTGTGCAGTCTCACAGTGTGTCAGGACCGTTCCATGGATGTGTGGGGTCTCACAGTTTGTCAGGACCCTTTCATGTGTGTGTGGTGTCGTGTGGTGTGTCACGATCCTATCAGGGGTGTGTGTGGTGTCACAGTGTGTCAGGACCCTGTCAGTGGTTTGTGGGGTCTCACAGTGTGACAGGTCCCTGTTAGGGGCCTGTGGGGTCTCACAGTGTGTCAGAACCCTGCCTGGGTTGTTTGGGGTCTCACAGTGTGTCAGGAACCTATCCAGAGTGTGTGGGGTCTCACAGTGCGTCAGGAACCTGCCAGGGGTATGTGGGATTGCAATATGTGTCAGGACCCTGTCAGGTGTGTGTTCGGTCTCGTAGTGTGTCAGGACCCTATCCAGGGTGTGTGGGGTCTCACAGTGCGTCAGGACCCTGCTAGGGTTGTGTGGGATCGCAATTTGTGTCAGGACCCTGCCAGGCGTGTGTGGGATCGCAATGTGTGTCAGGACCCTGTCAGGTGTGTGTGGCGTCCACAGTGGGTCAGGTCGCTGTCAGGGGTGTGTTAGGTTTCACGGTGTGTCTGGACCCTCTCAGGTGTGTGTGGGATCTTAATGCATGCCAGGACACCGTGAGTGGTTTGTGGGGTTTCACAGTGTTTCAGGATCTGGTCGTGGGTGTGTGGGGTCTCACTGTGTGTCAGAACACTCTGAGATGTGTGTGGGATCGCAATGTGTGCCAGGACGCTGTCAGGAGTGTGTGGCGTCTCACAGTACGTCACGTCCCTGTCAGGGGTGTGTGGGGTCTTACAGTGTGTCAGGACCCTGTCTGGTGTGTGTGGAGTCTCACACTGTGTCATAAACCTGTCAGGGGTGTGTGGGGTCTCACAGTGTGTCAGGACCCTTTTGGGGTGTCTCGGGTCTCACAGTGTGTCAGGACCCTATCCAGGGTGTGTACGGTCTCACAGCGTGTCCCGACCCTGTCAGGGCTGTGCGGCGTCTCACACTGTGTCAGGTACCTGTCAAAGGTTTGTTTGGGTCTCACACTGTGTCAGGGTCCTGTTAGGGGTGTGTGGGGTCTCACAGTGTGTCAGGGTCCTGTTAGGGGTGTGTGGGGTATCACAGTGTGTCAGTGTCCTGTTAGGGGTGTGTGGCGTCTCATAGTGTGTCAGGGTCCTGTTAGGGGTGTGTGGGGTATCACAGTGTGTCAGTGTCCTGTTACAGGTGTGTGGGATCGCAATGTTTGTCAGGACCCTGTCAGGGGTGTGTGGGGTCTCACAGTGTGTCAGGTCCCCGTCAGAGGTGTGTGGCGTCTGACAATGTGTCAGGGCTTTGTCAGGGGTGCGTGGCGTCTCACAGCGCGTCATGACCCTGTCAGTTGTCTGTGGGGTCTCACAATGTGTCAGGACCCTGCCTGGGCTGTGTGGGGTCTCACAGTGTGCCTGGACCCTGCCAGGTGTGTGTGGGGTCTCACTGGTTGTCTGGACACAGATGGGTCTGGGATCGCAATGTGTGTCAGGACCCTGTCAGGGGTGTGTGGCGTCTCACAGTGTGTCAGGACCCCTCAGGTGTGAGTGGGGTCCCACAGTGTTTCTGAACCCTGTCAGGTGTGTGTGCCGTCTCACAATGTGTCAGGACCCTTTTGGGGCCTGTGGGGTCTCACAGTGTGTTAGGACCCTCTCAGGGGTGTGTCGGATCTCACAGTCTCTCAGGACCCTATCCTGGGTGTGTGGGGTCTCACAATGTGTCAGGATCCTTTTGGAGCCTGTGGGGTCTCACAGTGTGTCAGGACCATGTCAGGAGTGTGTGGGATCCCACAGTGTGTCCGGACCCTGTCATGGGTGTGTAGGGTCTCGCTGTGTGTCAGCACTCTGTCAGGTGTGTGTAGGGTCTCACAGTGTGTCAGGTCACCGTCAGAGGTGTGTGGGGTCTGACAGTGTGTCAGGGCCCAGTCAGGGGAGTGTGCAGTCTCACAGTGTGTCAGGACCCTTTTGGGGCCTGTGGGGTCTCACAGTGTGTCAGGACCCTTTCATGTGTGTGTGGTGTCGTGTGGTGTGTCACGATCCTGTCAGGGGTGTGTGTGGTCTCACAGTGTGTCAGGACCCTGTCAGGGGTGTGTGGGGTCTCACAGTATGTTAGGACCCTGTCAGGGGTGTGTGTGGTCTCACAGTGTGTCAGGACCCTGTCAGTGGTTTGTGGGTTCTCACAGTGTGACAGGTCCCTTTTAGTGGTGTGTGGGGTCTCACAGTGTGTCAGGACCCTGTCATGGTTGTTTGAGGTCTCACAGTGTGTCAGGATCCTGTCGGGGGTGTGTGGGGTCTCACAGTGTGTCAGAACCCTCTCAGATGTGTGTGGGATCGCAATGTGTGTCTGGACCTTGTCAGGGGTGTGTGTGGTCTCGTAGTGTGTCAGGACCCTGTCAGGGGTGTGTCGAGTCTCACAGTGTGTCATGTCCTCTCAGGTGTGTGTGGGGTCTCACAGTGTCTCTGGACCCTGTCAGGTGTGTGTGGCGTCTCACAGTGTGTCAGGACCCCTCATGTGTGAGTGGGGTCCCACAGTTTTTCTGAACCCTGTCAGGCATGTGTGCCATCTCACAATGTGTCAGGACCCTTTTGGGGCCTGTGGGGTCTCACAGTGTGTCAGGACCATGTCAGGAGTGTGTGGGATCCCACAGAGTGTCCGGACCCTGTCATGTGTGTGTAGGGTGTCGCTGTGTGTCAGGACCCTGTCAGGGGTGTGTGGCATCTCACAGTGTGTCAGGACCCCTCAGGTGTGAGTGGGGTCCCACAGTGTTTCTGAACCCTGTCAGGCGTGTGTGCCGTCTCACAATGTGAAGGACCCTTTTGGGGCCTGTGGGGTCTCAGAGTGTGTCAGCACCCTGTCAGGGGTGTGTAGGGTCTCACAGTGTGTCAGGTCACCGTCAGAGGTGTCTGGGGTCTGACAGTGTGTCAGGGCCCTGTCAGGCGTGTGTGCCATCTCACAATGTGTCAGGACCCTTTTGGGGGGTGTGGGGTCTCACAGTGTGTCAGGACTATGTCAGGAGTGTGCGGGATCCCACAGTGTGTCCGGACCCTGTCAGGGGTGTGTAGGGTCTCGCTGTGTGTCAGCACCCTGTCACGGGTGTGTAGGGTCTCACAGTGTGTCAGGTCCCCGTCAGAGGTGTGTGGGGTCTGACAGTGTGTCAGGGCCCTGTCAGGGGTGTGTGGGGTCTGACAGTGTGTCAGGGCCCTGTCAGGGGTGTGTGCAGTCTCACAGTGTGTCAGGACCGTTCCATGGATGTGTGGGGTCTCACAGTTTGTCAGGACCCTTTCATGTGTGTGTGGTGTCGTGTGGTGTGTCACGATCCTATCAGGGGTGTGTGTGGTGTCACAGTGTGTCAGGACCCTGTCAGTGGTTTGTGGGGTCTCACAGTGTGACAGGTCCCTGTTAGGGGCCTGTGGGGTCTCACAGTGTGTCAGAACCCTGCCTGGGTTGTTTGGGGTCTCACAGTGTGTCAGGAACCTATCCAGAGTGTGTGGGGTCTCACAGTGCGTCAGGAACCTGCCAGGGGTATGTGGGATTGCAATATGTGTCAGGACCCTGTCAGGTGTGTGTTCGGTCTCGTAGTGTGTCAGGACCCTATCCAGGGTGTGTGGGGTCTCACAGTGCGTCAGGACCCTGCTAGGGTTGTGTGGGATCGCAATTTGTGTCAGGACCCTGCCAGGCGTGTGTGGGATCGCAATGTGTGTCAGGACCCTGTCAGGTGTGTGTGGCGTCCACAGTGGGTCAGGTCGCTGTCAGGGGTGTGTTAGGTTTCACGGTGTGTCTGGACCCTTTCAGGTGTGTGTGGGATCTTAATGCATGCCAGGACACCGTGAGTGGTTTGTGGGGTTTCACAGTGTTTCAGGATCTGGTCGTGGGTGTGTGGGGTCTCACTGTGTGTCAGAACACTCTGAGATGTGTGTGGGATCGCAATGTGTGCCAGGACGCTGTCAGGAGTGTGTGGCGTCTCACAGTACGTCACGTCCCTGTCAGGGGTGTGTGGGGTCTTACAGTGTGTCAGGACCCTGTCTGGTGTGTGTGGAGTCTCACACTGTGTCATAAACCTGTCAGGGGTGTGTGGGGTCTCACAGTGTGTCAGGACCCTTTTGGGGTGTCTCGGGTCTCACAGTGTGTCAGGACCCTATCCAGGGTGTGTACGGTCTCACAGCGTGTCCCGACCCTGTCAGGGCTGTGCGGCGTCTCACACTGTGTCAGGTACCTGTCAAAGGTTTGTTTGGGTCTCACACTGTGTCAGGGTCCTGTTAGGGGTGTGTGGGGTCTCACAGTGTGTCAGGGTCCTGTTAGGGGTGTGTGGGGTATCACAGTGTGTCAGTGTCCTGTTAGGGGTGTGTGGCGTCTCATAGTGTGTCAGGGTCCTGTTAGGGGTGTGTGGGGTATCACAGTGTGTCAGTGTCCTGTTACAGGTGTGTGGGATCGCAATGTGTGTCAGGACCCTGTCAGGGGTATGTGGGGTCTCACAGTGTGTCAGGTCCCCGTCAGAGGTGTGTGGCGTCTGACAATGTGTCAGGGCTTTGTCAGGGGTGCGTGGCGTCTCACAGCGCGTCATGACCCTGTCAGTTGTCTGTGGGGTCTCACAATGTGTCAGGACCCTGCCTGGGCTGTGTGGGGTCTCACAGTGTGCCTGGACCCTGCCAGGTGTGTGTGGGGTCTCACTGGTTGTCTGGACACAGATGGGTCTGGGATCGCAATGTGTGTCAGGACCCTGTCAGGGGTGTGTGGCGTCTCACAGTGTGTCAGGACCCCTCAGGTGTGAGTGGGGTCCCACAGTGTTTCTGAACCCTGTCAGGTGTGTGTGCCGTCTCACAATGTGTCAGGACCCTTTTGGGGCCTGTGGGGTCTCACAGTGTGTTAGGACCCTCTCAGGGGTGTGTCGGATCTCACAGTCTCTCAGGACCCTATCCTGGGTGTGTGGGGTCTCACAATGTGTCAGGATCCTTTTGGAGCCTGTGGGGTCTCACAGTGTGTCAGGACCATGTCAGGAGTGTGTGGGATCCCACAGTGTGTCCGGACCCTGTCATGGGTGTGTAGGGTCTCGCTGTGTGTCAGCACTCTGTCAGGTGTGTGTAGGGTCTCACAGTGTGTCAGGTCACCGTCAGAGGTGTGTGGGGTCTGACAGTGTGTCAGGGCCCAGTCAGGGGAGTGTGCAGTCTCACAGTGTGTCAGGACCCTTTTGGGGCCTGTGGGGTCTCACAGTGTGTCAGGACCCTTTCATGTGTGTGTGGTGTCGTGTGGTGTGTCACGATCCTGTCAGGGGTGTGTGTGGTCTCACAGTGTGTCAGGACCCTGTCAGGGGTGTGTGGGGTCTCACAGTATGTTAGGACCCTGGCAGGGGTGTGTGGGGTCTCACAGTGTGTTAGGACCCTGTCAGGGGTGTGTGTGGTCTCACAGTGTGTCAGGACCCTGTCAGTGGTTTGTGGGTTCTCACAGTGTGACAGGTCCCTTTTAGTGGTGTGTGGGGTCTCACAGTGTGTCAGGACCCTGTCATGGTTGTTTGAGGTCTCACAGTGTGTCAGGATCCTGTCGGGGGTGTGTGGGGTCTCACAGTGTGTCAGAACCCTCTCAGATGTGTGTGGGATCGCAATGTGTGTCTGGACCTTGTCAGGGGTGTGTGTGGTCTCGTAGTGTGTCAGGACCCTGTCAGGGGTGTGTCGAGTCTCACAGTGTGTCATGTCCTCTCAGGTGTGTGTGGGGTCTCACAGTTTGTCAGGTCCCTGCTAGTGGTGTGTGGGGTCTCACAGAGTGTCGGACCCTGCCAGGCTTGTGTGGGGTCTCACAGTGTGTCAGGCCCCGGTCCGGGATGTGTGGGGTCTCACAGGGTGTCAGGGCCCTGTCAGGGGTGTGTGCGGTCTCACAGCGTTTCCAGAGCCTGCCAGGCATGTGTGCGGTCTCACAGTGTGTCAGGTCCTGTCAGGGGTGTGTGGTGTCTCACAGTGTGTCAGGTCCGTGTCAGGGCTGTGTGGCGTCTTCCAGTGTGTCAGGACCCTGTCAGGTGTGCGTGCCGTCTCACAGTGTGTCAGGACCCTGTCAGGTGTGTGGGGGGTCTCACAGTGTGTCAGAACCCTGTCAGTAGTGTGTGGGGTCTGACAATGTGACAGGACATTGTCAGGGGTGTGTGGAGTCTCACAGTGTGCCAGGACCCTGTGAGCGGTGTGTGTGTATCACAGTTTGTCATGACCCTGTCAGGGTGTTCGGGGTCTCACAGTGTTTCTGTACCCTGTCAGGGGTGTCTGGGGTCTCACAGTGTGTCAGTGTCCTGTCAGGGGTGTGTGGTGTCTCACAGTGTGTCAGGTCCGTGTCAGGGCTGTGTGGCGTCTTCCAGTGTGTCAGGACCCTGTCAGGTGTGTGGGGGGTCTCACAGTGTGTCAGGACCCTGTCAGGTGTGTGGGGGGTCTCACAGTGTGTCAGAACCCTGTCAGTAGTGTGTGGGGTCTGACAATGTGACAGGACATTGTCAGGGGTGTGTGGAGTCTCACAGTGTGCCAGGACCCTGTGAGTGGTGTGTGTGTATCACAGTTTGTCAGGACCCTGTCAGGGTGTTCGGGGTCTCACAGTGTTTCTGTACCCTGTCAGGGGTGTCTGGGGTCTCAGTGTGTCAGTGTCCTGTCAGGTGTGTGTGGGGTCTCACAGTGTGTCAGTGTCCTGTCAGGTGTGTGTGGAGTCTCACAGTGTGTCAGTGTCCTGTCAGGTGTGTGTGGGGCGTCACAGCTTGTCCTGACCCTGTCAGGGGTGTGTGGGGTCTCACAGTGTGTCAGGACCCTGTCACGGGTGTGTGGGGTCTCACAGTTTGTCAGGAACCTGTCAGGTGTGTTTGGGGTCTCACAGTGTGTCACGACACTGTCAAGGGTATGTCAGGTCTCACCGTGTGTCAAGATCCTTTCAAGGGTGTGGGGATCTCACAGAGTGCTTGGACCCTGTCAGGGGTGTGTGGGGTCTCACAGTGTGTTAGGACCCTGTCAGGGGTATGTGGGGTCTCACAGTGTGTCAGGATCCTGTCAGGGGTGTGTGGGGTCTCACAGTGTGTCAGGACTGCTCACAGTGTGTCAGGAGCCGGGCAGGGGTTTGTGGGGTCTCACAATGTGTCAGGACCCTGCCTGGGTTGTGTGGGGTCTCACAGTGTGCCTGGACCCTGCCAGGTGTGTGTGGGGTCTCAGTGGTTGTCTGGACACAGATGGGTGTGGGATCGCAATGTGTGTCAGGACCCTGTCAGGGGTTTGTGGCGTCTCACAGTGTGTCAAGTCCCTGTCAGGGGTGTGTGGGTCTTAGTGTGTCAGGACCCTTTTGGGGCCTGTGGGGTCTCACAGTGTGTCTGGACCCTGTCTGGTGTGTGTGGAGTCTCACAGTGCGTCAGGTCCCTGCCAGGTCCCTTTGGGGTCTCACAGTGTGTCAGGACCGTGTCAATAGTGTGTGGGGTCTCACAGTGTGACAGGACCCTGTTAGAGGAGTGCGGGGTCTCATAGTGTGTCAGGCCCCGGTCCGGGATGTGTGGGGTCTCACAGTGTGTCAGGTACTGTCAGGGGTGTGTGGTGTCTCACAGTGTGTCACGTCCGTGTCAGGGCTGTGTGGCGTCTTCCAGTGTGTCAGGACCCTGTCAGGTGTGTGGGGGGTCTCACAGTGTGTCAGGACCCTGTCAGGTGTGTGGGGGGTCTCACAGTGTGTCAGAACCCTGTCAGTAGTGTGTGGGGTCTGACAATGTGACAGGACATTGTCAGGGGTGTGTGGAGTCTCACAGTGTGCCAGGACCCTGTGAGCGGTGTGTGTGTATTACAGTTTGTCAGGACCCTGTCAGGGTGTTCGGAGTCTCACAGTGTTTCTGTACCCTGTCAGGGGTGTCTGGGGTCTCACAGTGTGTCAGTGTCCTGTCAGGTGTGTGTGGAGTCTCACAGTGTGTCAGTGTCCTGTCAGGTGTGTGTGGGGCGTCACAGCTTGTCCTGACCCTGTCAGGGGTGTGTGGGGTCTCACAGTGCGTCAGGACCCTGTCACGGGTGTGTGGGGTCTCACAGTTTGTCAGGAACCTGTCAGGTGTGTTTGGGGTCTCACAGTGTGTCACGACACTGTCAGGGGTATGTCAGGTCTCACCGTGTGTCAAGATCCTTTCAAGGGTGTGGGGATCTCACAGAGTGCTTGGACCCTGTCAGGGGTGTGTGGGGTCTCACAGTGTGTTAGGAGCCTGTCAGGGGTATGTGGGGTCTCACAGTGTGTCAGGTCCCTGTCAGGGGTGTGTGGGGTCTCATAGTGTGTCAGGGTCCTGTTAGGGGTGTGTGGGGTATCACAGTGTGTCAGTGTCCTGTTACAGGTGTGTGGGATCGCAATGTGTGTCAGGACCCTGTCAGGGGTGTGTGGGGTCTCACAGTGTGTTAGGACCCTGTCAGGGGTATGTGGGGTCTCACAGTGTGTCAGGTCCCCGTCAGAGGTGTGTGGCGTCTGACAATGTGTCAGGGCTTTGTCAGGGGTGCGTGGCGTCTCACAGCGCGTCATGACCCTGTCAGTTGTCTGTGGGGTCTCACAATGTGTCAGGACCCTGCCTGGGCTGTGTGGGGTCTCACAGTGTGCCTGGACCCTGCCAGGTGTGTGTGGGGTCTCACTGGTTGTCTGGACACAGATGGGTCTGGGATCGCAATGTGTGTCAGGACCCTGTCAGGGGTGTGTGGCGTCTCACAGTGTGTCAGGACCCCTCAGGTGTGAGTGGGGTCCCACAGTGTTTCTGAACCCTGTCAGGTGTGTGTGCCGTCTCACAATGTGTCAGGACCCTTTTGGGGCCTGTGGGGTCTCACAGTGTGTTAGGACCCTCTCAGGGGTGTGTCGGATCTCACAGTCTCTCAGGACCCTATCCTGGGTGTGTGGGGTCTCACAATGTGTCAGGATCCTTTTGGAGCCTGTGGGGTCTCACAGTGTGTCAGGACCATGTCAGGAGTGTGTGGGATCCCACAGTGTGTCCGGACCCTGTCATGGGTGTGTAGGGTCTCGCTGTGTGTCAGCACTCTGTCAGGTGTGTGTAGGGTCTCACAGTGTGTCAGGTCACCGTCAGAGGTGTGTGGGGTCTGACAGTGTGTCAGGGCCCAGTCAGGGGAGTGTGCAGTCTCACAGTGTGTCAGGACCCTTTTGGGGCCTGTGGGGTCTCACAGTGTGTCAGGACCCTTTCATGTGTGTGTGGTGTCGTGTGGTGTGTCACGATCCTGTCAGGGGTGTGTGTGGTCTCACAGTGTGTCAGGACCCTGTCAGGGGTGTGTGGGGTCTCACAGTATGTTAGGACCCTGGCAGGGGTGTGTGGGGTCTCACAGTGTGTTAGGACCCTGTCAGGGGTGTGTGTGGTCTCACAGTGTGTCAGGACCCTGTCAGTGGTTTGTGGGTTCTCACAGTGTGACAGGTCCCTTTTAGTGGTGTGTGGGGTCTCACAGTGTGTCAGGACCCTGTCATGGTTGTTTGAGGTCTCACAGTGTGTCAGGATCCTGTCGGGGGTGTGTGGGGTCTCACAGTGTGTCAGAACCCTCTCAGATGTGTGTGGGATCGCAATGTGTGTCTGGACCTTGTCAGGGGTGTGTGTGGTCTCGTAGTGTGTCAGGACCCTGTCAGGGGTGTGTCGAGTCTCACAGTGTGTCATGTCCTCTCAGGTGTGTGTGGGGTCTCACAGTTTGTCAGGTCCCTGCTAGTGGTGTGTGGGGTCTCACAGAGTGTCGGACCCTGCCAGGGTTGTGTGGGGTCTCACAGTGTGTCAGGCCCCGGTCCGGGATGTGTGGGGTCTCACAGGGTGTCAGGGCCCTGTCAGGGGTGTGTGCGGTCTCACAGCGTTTCCAGAGCCTGCCAGGCATGTGTGCGGTCTCACAGTGTGTCAGGTCCTGTCAGGGGTGTGTGGTGTCTCACAGTGTGTCAGGTCCGTGTCAGGGCTGTGTGGCGTCTTCCAGTGTGTCAGGACCCTGTCAGGTGTGCGTGCCGTCTCACAGTGTGTCAGGACCCTGTCAGGTGTGTGGGGGGTCTCACAGTGTGTCAGAACCCTGTCAGTAGTGTGTGGGGTCTGACAATGTGACAGGACATTGTCAGGGGTGTGTGGAGTCTCACAGTGTGCCAGGACCCTGTGAGCGGTATGTGTGTATCACAGTTTGTCATGACCCTGTCAGGGTGTTCGGGGTCTCACAGTGTTTCTGTACCCTGTCAGGGGTGTCTGGGGTCTCACAGTGTGTCAGTGTCCTGTCAGGGGTGTGTGGTGTCTCACAGTGTGTCAGGTCCGTGTCAGGGCTGTGTGGCGTCTTCCAGTGTGTCAGGACCCTGTCAGGTGTGTGGGGGGTCTCACAGTGTGTCAGGACCCTGTCAGGTGTGTGGGGGGTCTCACAGTGTGTCAGAACCCTGTCAGTAGTGTGTGGGGTCTGACAATGTGACAGGACATTGTCAGGGGTGTGTGGAGTCTCACAGTGTGCCAGGACCCTGTGAGTGGTGTGTGTGTATCACAGTTTGTCAGGACCCTGTCAGGGTGTTCGGGGTCTCACAGTGTTTCTGTACCCTGTCAGGGGTGTCTGGGGTCTCAGTGTGTCAGTGTCCTGTCAGGTGTGTGTGGGGTCTCACAGTGTGTCAGTGTCCTGTCAGGTGTGTGTGGAGTCTCACAGTGTGTCAGTGTCCTGTCAGGTGTGTGTGGGGCGTCACAGCTTGTCCTGACCCTGTCAGGGGTGTGTGGGGTCTCACAGTGTGTCAGGACCCTGTCACGGGTGTGTGGGGTCTCACAGTTTGTCAGGAACCTGTCAGGTGTGTTTGGGGTCTCACAGTGTGTCACGACACTGTCAGGGGTATGTCAGGTCTCACCGTGTGTCAAGATCCTTTCAAGGGTGTGGGGATCTCACAGAGTGCTTGGACCCTGTCAGGGGTGTGTGGGGTCTCACAGTGTGTTAGGACCCTGTCAGGGGTATGTGGGGTCTCACAGTGTGTCAGGACTCTGTCACGGGTGTGTGGGGTCTCACAGTTTGTCAGGAACCTGTCAGGTGTGTTTGGGGTCTCACAGTGTGTCACGACACTGTCAGGGGTATGTCAGGTCTCACCGTGTGTCAAGATCCTTTCAAGGGTGTGGGGATCTCACAGAGTGCTTGGACCCTGTCAGGGGTGTGTGGGGTCTCACAGTGTGTTAGGACCCTGTCAGGGGTATGTGGGGTCTCACAGTGTGTCAGGATCCTGTCAGGGGTGTGTGGGGTCTCACAGTGTGTCAGGACTGTGTCAGGGTTGTGTGGGGTCTCACAGTGTGTCAGGAGCCGGGCAGGGGTTTGTGGGGTCTCACAATGTGTCAGGACCCTGCCTGGGTTGTGTGGGGTCTCACAGTGTGCCTGGACCCTGCCAGGTGTGTGTGGGGTCTCAGTGGTTGTCTGGACACAGATGGGTGTGGGATCGCAATGTGTGTCAGGACCCTGTCAGGGGTTTGTGGCGTCTCACAGTGTGTCAAGTCCCTGTCAGGGGTGTGTGGGTCTTAGTGTGTCAGGACCCTTTTGGGGCCTGTGGGGTCTCACAGTGTGTCTGGACCCTGTCTGGTGTGTGTGGAGTCTCACAGTGCGTCAGGTCCCTGCCAGGTCCCTTTGGGGTCTCACAGTGTGTCAGGACCGTGTCAATAGTGTGTGGGGTCTCACAGTGTGACAGGACCCTGTTAGAGGAGTGCGGGGTCTCATAGTGTGTCAGGCCCCGGTCCGGGATGTGTGGGGTCTCACAGTGTGTCAGGTACTGTCAGGGGTGTGTGGTGTCTCACAGTGTGTCACGTCCGTGTCAGGGCTGTGTGGCGTCTTCCAGTGTGTCAGGACCCTGTCAGGTGTGTGGGGGGTCTCACAGTGTGTCAGGACCCTGTCAGGTGTGTGGGGGGTCTCACAGTGTGTCAGAACCCTGTCAGTAGTGTGTGGGGTCTGACAATGTGACAGGACATTGTCAGGGGTGTGTGGAGTCTCACAGTGTGCCAGGACCCTGTGAGCGGTGTGTGTGTATTACAGTTTGTCAGGACCCTGTCAGGGTGTTCGGAGTCTCACAGTGTTTCTGTACCCTGTCAGGGGTGTCTGGGGTCTCACAGTGTGTCAGTGTCCTGTCAGGTGTGTGTGGAGTCTCACAGTGTGTCAGTGTCCTGTCAGGTGTGTGTGGGGCGTCACAGCTTGTCCTGACCCTGTCAGGGGTGTGTGGGGTCTCACAGTGCGTCAGGACCCTGTCACGGGTGTGTGGGGTCTCACAGTTTGTCAGGAACCTGTCAGGTGTGTTTGGGGTCTCACAGTGTGTCACGACACTGTCAGGGGTATGTCAGGTCTCACCGTGTGTCAAGATCCTTTCAAGGGTGTGGGGATCTCACAGAGTGCTTGGACCCTGTCAGGGGTGTGTGGGGTCTCACAGTGTGTTAGGAGCCTGTCAGGGGTATGTGGGGTCTCACAGTGTGTCAGGTCCCTGTCAGGGGTGTGTGGGGTCTCATAGTGTGTCAGGATCCTGTCAGGGGTGTGTGGGGTATCACAGTGTGTCAGTGTCCTGTTACAGGTGTGTGGGATCGCAATGTGTGTCAGGACCCTGTCAGGGGTGTGTGGGGTCTCAGTGTGTCAGGTCCCTGTCAGGGGTGTGTGGCGTCTCATAGTGTGTCAGGGTCCTGTTAGGGGTGTGTGGGGTATCACAGTGTGTCATTGTCCTGTTACAGGTGTGTGGGATCGCAATGTGTGTCAGGACCCTGTCAGGGGTGTGTGGGGTCTCACAGTGTGTTAGGACCCTGTCAGGGGTATGTGGGGTCTCACAGTGTGTCAGGTCCCTGTCAGGGGTGTGTGGGGTCTCATAGTGTGTCAGGGTCCTGTTAGGGGTGTGTGGGGTATCACAGTGTGTCAGTGTCCTGTTACAGGTGTGTGGGATCGCAATGTGTGTCAGGACCCTGTCAGGGGTGTGTGGGGTCTCACAGTGTGTCAGGTACCTGTCAAGGGTTTGTTTGGGTCTCACACTGTGTCAGGTCCCTGTCAGGGGTGTGTAGGGTCTCGCTGTGTGTCAGGTCCCCGTCAGAGGTGTGTGGCGTCTGACAATGTGTCAGGGCTTTGTCAGGGGTGCGTGGCGTCTCACAGCGTGTCAGGACCCTGTCAGTTGTCTGTGGGGCCTCACAGTGTGTCAGGACCGTGCCAGGGGTGTGTGTGGTCTCACAGTGTATCAGGACCCTTTGATGTGTGTGTGGTGTCGTGTGGTGTGTCACGATACTGTCAGGGGTCTGTGTGGTCTCACAGTGTGTCAGGACCCTGTCAGTGGTTTGTGGGGTCTCACAGTGTGACAGATCCCTTTTAGTGGTGTGTGGGGTCTCACAGTGTGTCAGGACCCTGTCATGGTTGTTTGAGGTCTCACAGTGTGTCAGGATCCTGTCGGGGGTGTGTGGGGTCTCACAGTGTGTCAGAACCCTCTCAGATGTGTGTGAGATCGCAATGTGTGTCTGGACCCTGTCAGGGGTGTGTGTGGTCTCGTAGTGTGTCAGGACCCTATCCAGGGTGTGTGGGGTCTCAGAGTGCGTCAGGAACCTGCTAGGGTTGTGTGGGATCGCAATTTGTATCAGGACCCTGCCAGGTGTGTGTGGGATCGCAATGTGTGTCAGGACCCTGTCAGGTGTGCGTGGTGTCCACAGTGTGTCAGGACCCTGTCAGGGGTGTGTCGAGTCTCACAGTGTGTCGTGTCCTCTCAGGTGTGTGGGGGTCTCACAGTTTGTCAGGTCCCTGCCAGTGGTGTGTGGGGTCTCACAGAGTGTCAGGACCCTATCCAGGGTGTGTGGGGTCTCAGAGTGCGTCAGGAACCTGCTAGGGTTGTGTGGGATCGCAATTTGTATCAGGACCCTGCCAGGTGTGTGTGGGATCGCAATGTGTGTCAGGACCCTGTCAGGTGTGCGTGGCGTCCACAGTGTGTCAGGACCCTGTCAGGGGTGTGTCGAGTCTCACAGTGTGTCATGTCCTCTCAGGTGTGTGTGGGGTCTCACAGTTTGTCAGGTCCCTGCTAGTGGTGTGTGGGGTCTCACAGAGTGTCAGGACCCTGCCAGGGTTGTGTGGGGTCTCACAGTGTGTCAGGCCCCGGTCCGGGATGTGTGGGGTCTCACAGGGTGTCAGGGCCCTGTCAGGGGTTTGTGCGGTCTCACAGCGTTTCCAGAGCCTGCCAGGCATGTGTGCGGTCTCACAGTGTGTCAGGTCCTGTCAGGGGTGTGTGGTGTCTCACAGTGTGTCAGGTCCGTGTCAGGGCTGTGTGGCGTCTTCCAGTGTGTCAGGACCCTGTCAGGGGTGTGTGGTGTCTCACAGTGTGTCAGGTCCGTGTGGCGTCTTCCAGTGTGTCAGGACCCTGTCAGGTGTGCGTGCCGTCTCACAGTGTGTCAGGACCCTGTCAGGTGTGTGGGGGGTCTCACAGTGTGTCAGGTCCTGTCAGGGGTGTGTGGTGTCTCACAGTGTGTCAGGTCCGTGTGGCGTCTTCCAGTGTGTCAGGACCCTGTCAGGTGTGCGTGCCGTCTCACAGTGTGTCAGGACCCTGTCAGGTGTGTGGGGGGTCTCACAGTGTGTCAGAACCCTGTCAGTAGTGTGTGGGGTCTGACAATGTGACAGGACATTGTCAGGGGTGTGTGGAGTCTCACAGTGTGCCAGGACCCTGTGAGCGGTGTGTGTGTATCACAGTTTGTCAGGACCCTGTCAGGGTGTTCGGGGTCTCACAGTGTTTCTGTACCCTGTCAGGGGTGTCTAGGGTCTCACAGTGTGTCAGTGTCCTGTCAGGGGTGTGTGGTGTCTCACAGTGTGTCAGGTCCGTGTCAGGGCTGTGTGGCGTCTTCCAGTGTGACAGGACATTGTCAGGGGTGTGTGGAGTCTCACAGTGTGCCAGGACCCTGTGAGTGGTGTGTGTGTATCACAGTTTGTCAGGACCCTGTCAGGGTGTTCGGGGTCTCACAGTGTTTCTGTACCCTGTCAGGGGTGTCTGGGGTCTCACAGTGTGTCAGTGTCCTGTCAGGTGTGTGTGGGGTCTCACAGTGTGTCAGTGCCCTGTCAGGTGTGTGTGGAGTCTCACAGTGTGTCAGTGTCCTGTCAGGTGTGTGTGGGGCGTCACAGCTTGTCCTGACCCTGTCAGGGGTGTGTGGGGTCTCACAGTGTGTCAGGACCCTGTCACGGGTGTGTGGGGTCTCACAGTTTGTCAGGAACCTGTCAGGTGTGTTTGGGGTCTCACAGTGTGTCACGACACTGTCAGGGGTATGTCAGGTCTCAACGTGTGTCAAGATCCTTTCAAGGGTGTGGGGATCTCACAGAGTGCTTGGACCCTGTCAGGGGTGTGTGGGGTCTCACAGTGTGTTAGGACCCTGTCAGGGGTATGTGGGGTCTCACAGTGTGTCAGGACCCTGTCACGGGTGTGTGGGGTCTCACAGTTTGTCAGGAACCTGTCAGGTGTGTTTGGGGTCTCACAGTGTGTCACGACACTGTCAGGGGTATGTCAGGTCTCACCGTGTGTCAAGATCCTTTCAAGGGTGTGGGGATCTCACAGAGTGCTTGGACCCTGTCAGGGGTGTGTGGGGTCTCACAGTGTGTCAGGATCCTGTCAGGGGTGTGTGGGGTCTCACAGTGTGTCAGGACCCTGTCAGGGGTGTGTGGGGTCTCACAGTGTGACAGGACCTTGTCAGGGTTGTGTGGGGTCTCACAGTGTGTCAGGAGCCGGGCAGGGGTTTGTGGGGTCTCACAATGTGTCAGGACCCTGCCTGGGTTGTGTGGGGTCTCACAGTGTGCCTGGACCCTGCCAGGTGTGTGTGGGGTCTCACTGGTTGTCTGGACACAGATGGGTGTGGGATCGCAATGTGTGTCAGGACCCTGTCAGGGGCTTGTGGCGTCTCACAGTGTGTCAAGTCCCTGTCAGGGGTGTGTGGGTCTTACAGTGTGTCAGGACCCTTTTGGGGCCTGTGGGGTCTCACAGTGTGTCTGGACCCTGTCTGGTGTGTGTGGAGTCTCACAGTGCGTCAGGTCCCTGCCAGGTCCCTTTGGGGTCTCACAGTGTGTCAGGACCGTGTCAATAGTGTGTGGGGTCTCACAGTGTGACAGGACCCTGTTAGAGGAGTGCGGGGTCTCACAGTGTGTTAGGACCCTGTCAGGGGTTTGTGGCGTCTCACAGTGTGTCAAGTCCCTGTCAGGGGTGTGTGGGTCTTACAGTGTGTCAGGACCCTTTTGGGGCCTGTGGGGTCTCACAGTGTGTCTGGACCCTGTCTGGTGTGTGTGGAGTCTCACAGTGCGTCAGGTCCCTGCCAGATCCCTTTGGGGTCTCACAGTGTGTCAGGACCGTGTCAATAGCGTGTGGGGTCTCACAGTGTGTCAGGACCCTGTCAGGGGTGTCTGGGGTCTCACAGTGTGTCAGGACCCTGTCAGGGGTGTGTGGGGTCTCACAGTGTGTCAGTGTCCTGTCAGGTGTGTGTGGGGTCTCACAGTGTGTCAGTGTCCTGTCAGGTGTGTGTGGAGTCTCACAGTGTGTCAGTGTCCTGTCAGGTGTGTGTGGGGCGTCACAGCTTGTCCTGATCCTGTCAGGGGTGTGTGGGGTCTCACAGTGTGTCAGGACCCTGTCACGGGTGTGTGGGGTCTCACAGTTTGTCAGGAACCTGTCAGGTGTGTTTGGGGTCTCACAGTGTGTCACGACACTGTCAGCAGTATGTCAGGTCTCACCGTGTGTCAAGATCCTTTCAAGGGTGTGGGGATCTCACAGAGTGCTTGGACCCTGTTAGGGGTGTGTGGCGTCTCATAGTGTGTCAGTGTCCTGTTAGGGGTGTGTGGGGTATCACAGTGTGTCATTGTCCTGTTACAGGTGTGTGGGATCGCAATGTGTGTCAGGACCCTGTCAGGGGTGCGTGGCGTCTCACAGCGTGTCAGGACCCTGTCAGTTGTCTGTGGCGTCTCACAGTGTGTCAGGTCGCTGTCAGGGGTGTGTGTGGTCTCACAGTGTGTCAGGACCCTGTCAGTGGTTTGTGGGGCCTCACAGTGTATCAGGACCGTGCCAGGGGTGTGTGTGGTCTCACAGTGTATCAGGACCTTTTGATGTGTGTGTGGTGTTGTGTGGTGTGTCACGATACTGTCAGGGGTCTGTGTGGTCTCACAGTGTGTCAGGATCCTGTCAGGGGTCTGTGTGGTCTCACAGTGTGTCAGGACCCTGTTAGTGGTTTGTGGGGTCTCACAGTGTGTCAGGACTGTGTGAGGGTTGTGTGGGGTCTCACAGTGTGTCAGGAGCCGGGCAGGGGTTTGTGGGGTCTCACAATGTGTCAGGACCCTGCCTGGGTTGTGTGGGGTCTCACAGTGTGCCTGGACCCTGCCAGGTGTGTGTGGGGTCTCACTGGTTGTCTGGACACAGATGGGTGTGGGATCGCAATGTGTGTCAGGACCCTGTCAGGGGTTTGTGGCGTCTCACAGTGTGTCAAGTCCCTGTCAGGGGTGTGTGGGTCTTACAGTGTGTCAGGACCCTTTTGGGGCCTGTGGGGTCTCACAGTGTGTCCGGACCCTGTCTGGTGTGTGTGGAGTCTCACAGTGCGTCAGGTCCCTGCCAGGTCCCTTTGGGGTCTCACAGTGTGTCAGGACCGTGTCAATAGTGTGTGGGGTCTCACAGTGTGACAGGACCCTGTTAGAGGAGTGCGGGGTCTCACAGTGGGTCTGGACCCTGTCAGATGTGTGTCGGATCTCAAGGTCTCTCAGGACCCTATCCTGGGTGTGTGAGGTCTCACAATGTATCAGGAACCTTTTGGGGTGTGTGGTGTCTCACAATGTGTCAGGAGCCTTTTGGGGTGTGTGGCATCTCACAGTGTATCAGGACCCCTCTGGGGTGAGTGGGGTCCCACAGTGTTTCTGAACCCTGTCAGGCGTGTGTGCCATCTCACAATGTGTCAGGACCCTTTTGGGGCCTGTAGGGTGTCACAGTGTGTCAGGACCATGTCAGGAGTGTGTGGGATCCCACAGTGTGTCCAGAACCTGTCAGGGGTGTGTGGGGTCTCACAGTGTGTCAGAACCCTCTCAGATGTGTGTGGGATCACAATGTGTGTCAGAACCCTGCCAGGGGTGTGTGGGGTCTCACAGTGAGTCATGACCCTGCCAGGGTTGTGTGGGGTTTCACAGTGTGTCAGGACACCGTGAGTGGTTTGTGGGGTTTCACGGTGTGTCAGGATCTGGTCGTGGGTGTGTGGGGTCTGACTGTGTGTCAGAACACTCTCAGATGTGTGTGGGATCGCAATGTGTGTCAGGACGCTGTCAGGAGTGTGTGGCGTCTCACAGTGCGTCATGTCCCTGTCAGGGTTGTGTGGGGTCTTACAGTGTGTCAGGACCCTTTTGGGGCCTGTGGGGTCTCACAGTGTGTCCGGACCCTGTCTGTGTGTGTGGAGTCTCACAGTGCGTCAGGTCCCTGTGGGGTCTCACAGTGTGTCAGGACCGTGTCAATAGTGTGTGGGGTCTCACAGTGTGTCAGGACCCTGTTACGGGGAGTGCGGGGTCTCACAGTGTGTCTGGACCCTGTCAGGTGTGTGTGGCGTCTCACAATGTGTCAGGACCCTTTTGGGACCTGTGTGGTCTCACAGTGTGTTAGGACCCTCTCAGGGTGTGTCGGATCTCACAGTCTCTCAGGACCCTATCCTGGGTGTTTGAGGTCTCACAATGTGTCAGGAACCTTTTGGGGTGTGTGGTGTCTCACAATGTGTCAGGACCCTTTTGGGGCCTGTGGGGTCTCACAGTGTGTCCGGACCCTGTCAGTGGTGTGTAGGGTCTCGCTGTGTGTCAGGTCACCGTCAGAAGTGTATGGGGTCTGACAGTGTGTCAGGGCCCTGTCAGGGGTGTGTGCAGTCTCACAGTGTGTCAGGACCGTGCCAGGGTGTGTGAGGTCTCACAGTTTGTAAGGACCCTTTCATGTATGTGTGGTGTCGTGTGGCGTGTCACGATCTTATCGGGGGTGTGTGTGGTCTCATAGTGTGTCAGGACCCTGTCAGTGGTTTGTGGGGTCTCACAGTGTGACAGGTCCCTGTTAGTGGTGTGTGGGGTCTCACAGTGTGTCAGCACCCTGCCTGGGTTGTCTGGGGTCTCACAGTGTGTCAGGACTGTGTCAGGGTTGTGTGGTGTCTCACAGTGTGTCAGGACTCTCTCAGTGGTGTGTCGGATCTTACAGTCTGTCAGGACCCTATCCAGGGTGTGTGGGGTCTCACAGTGTGTCAGGACCCCTCAGGTGTGAGTGGGGTCCCACAGTGTTTCTGAACCCTGTCAGGCGTGTGTGCCGTTTCACAATGTGTCAGGACCCATTTGGGGCCTGTGGGGTCTCACAGTGTGTCAGGACCATGTCAGGAGTGTGTGGGATCCCACAGTGTGTGCGGACCCTGTCAGGGGTATGTAGGGTCTCGCTGTGTGTCAGCACCCTGTCAGGGGTGTGTAGGGTCTGACAGTGTGTCAGGGCCCTGTCAGGGGTGTGTGCAGTCTCAGTGTGACAGGACCGTTCCAGGGATGTGTGGGGTCTCACAGTGTGTCAGGACCCTTTCATGTGTGTGTGGTGTCGTGTGGTGCGTCACGATCCTATCAGGGGTGTGTGTGGTCTCACAGTGTGTCAGGACCCTGTCAGGGGTGTGTGGGGTCTCACAGTGTGTTAGGACCCTGGCAGGGGTGTGTGGGGTCTCACAGTGTGTTAGGACCCTGTCAGGGGCGTGTGTGGTCTCACAGTGTGTCAGGACCCTGTCAGTGGTTTGTGGGGTCTCACAGTGTGACAGATCCCTTTTAGTGGTGTGTGGGGTCTCACAGTGTGTCAGGACCCTGTCATGGTTGTTTGAGGTCTCACAGTGTGTCAGGATCCTGTCGGGGGTGTGTGGGGTCTCACAGTGTGTCAGAACCCTCTCAGATGTGTGTGAGATCGCAATGTGTGTCTGGACCCTGTCAGGGGTGTGTGTGGTCTCGTAGTGTGTCAGGACCCTATCCAGGGTGTGTGGGGTCTCAGAGTGCGTCAGGAACCTGCTAGGGTTGTGTGGGATCGCAATTTGTATCAGGACCCTGCCAGGTGTGTGTGGGATCGCAATGTGTGTCAGGACCCTGTCAGGTGTGCGTGGTGTCCACAGTGTGTCAGGACCCTGTCAGGGGTGTGTCGAGTCTCACAGTGTGTCGTGTCCTCTCAGGTGTGTGGGGGTCTCACAGTTTGTCAGGTCCCTGCCAGTGGTGTGTGGGGTCTCACAGAGTGTCAGGACCCTGCCAGGGTTGTGTGGGGTCTCATAGTGTGTCAGGCCCCGGTCCGGGATGTGTGGGGTCTCACAGAGTGTCAGGTACTGTCAGGGGTGTGTGGTGTCTCACAGTGTGTCACGTCCGTGTCAGGGCTGTGTGGCGTCTTCCAGTGTGTCAGGACCCTGTCAGGTGTGTGGGGGGTCTCACAGTGTATCAGGACCCTGTCAGGTGTGTGGGGGGTCTCACAGTGTGTCGTGTCCTCTCAGGTGTGTGGGGGTCTCACAGTTTGTCAGGTCCCTGCCAGTGATGTGTGGGGTCTCACAGAGTGTCAGGACCCTGCCAGGGTTGTGTGGGGTCTCATAGTGTGTCAGGCCCCGGTCCGGGATGTGTGGGGTCTCACAGTGTGTCAGGTACTGTCAGGGGTGTGTGGTGTCTCACAGTGTGTCACGTCCGTGTCAGGGCTGTGTGGCGTCTTCCAGTGTGTCAGGACCCTGTCAGGTGTGTGGGGGGTCTCACAGTGTATCAGGACCCTGTCAGGTGTGTGGGGGGTCTCACAGTGTATCAGGACCCTGTCAGGTGTGTGGGGGGTCTCACAGTGTGTCAGAACCCTGTCAGTAGTGTGTGGGGTCTGACAATGTGACAGGACATTGTCAGGGGTGTGTGGAGTCTCACAGTGTGCCAGGACCCTGTGAGCGGTGTGTGTGTATTACAGTTTGTCAGGACCCTGTCAGGGTGTTCGGGGTCTCACAGTGTTTCTGTACCCTGTCAGGGGTGTCTGGGGTCTCACAGTGTGTCAGTGTCCTGTCAGGTGTGTGTGGGGTCTGACAGTGTGTCAGTGTCCTGTCAGGTGTGTGTGGGGCGTCACAGCTTGTCCTGACCCTGTCAGGGGTGTGTGGGGTCTCACAGTGCGTCAGGACCCTGTCACGGGTGTGTGGGGTCTCACAGTTTGTCAGGAACCTGTCAGGTGTGTTTGGGGTCTCACAGTGTGTCACGACACTGTCAGGGGTATGTCAGGTCTCACCGTGTGTCAAGATCCTTTCAAGGGTGTGGGGATCTCACAGAGTGCTTGGACCCTGTCAGGGGTGTGTGGGGTCTCACAGTGTGTTAGGACCCTGTCAGGGGTATGTGGGGTCTCACAGTGTGTCAGGTCCCTGTCAGGGGTGTGTGGGGTCTCAGTGTGTCAGGGTCCTGTTACAGGTGTGTGGGATCGCAATGTGTGTCAGGACCCTGTCAGGGATGTGTGGGGTCTCACAGTGTGTCAGGTACCTGTCAAGGGTTTGTTTGGGTCTCACACTGTGTCAGGTCCCTGTCAGGGGTGTGTAGGGTCTCGCTGTGTGTCAGGTCCCCGTCAGAGGTGTGTGGCGTCTGACAATGTGTCAGGGCTTTGTCAGGGGTGCGTGGCGTCTCACAGCGTGTCAGGACCCTGTCAGTTGTCTGTGGCGTCTCACAGTGTGTCAGGTCGCTGTCAGGGGTGTGTGTGGTCTCACAGTGTGTCAGGACCCTGTCAGTGGTTTGTGGGGCCTCACAGTGTGTCAGGACCGTGCCAGGGGTGTGTGTGGTCTCACAGTGTATCAGGACCCTTTGATGTGTGTGTGGTGTCGTGTGGTGTGTCATGATACTGTCAGGGGTCTGTGTGGTCTCACAGTGTGTCAGGACCCTGTCAGTGGTTTGTGGGGTCTCACAGTGTGACAGGACCTTGTCAGGGGTGTGTGGGGTCTCACAGTGTGTCAGGAGCCGGGCAGGGGTTTGTGGGGTCTCACAATGTGTCAGGACCCTGCCTGGGTTGTGTGGGGTCTCACAGTGTGCCTGGACCCTGCCAGGTGTGTGTGGGGTCTCACTGGTTGTCTGGACACAGATGGGTGTGGGATCGCAATGTGTGTCAGGACCCTGTCAGGGGTTTGTGGCGTCTCACAGTGCGTCATGTCCCTGTCAGGGGTGTGTGGGGTCTCACAGTGTGTCAGGACCCTTCTGGGGTGTGTGGGGTCTCACAGCGTTTCTGAACCCTGTCAGGGGAGTGTGTGGTCTCACAGTGTGTCAGGACCCTTCTGGGGCCTGTGGGGTCTCACAGTGTGTCAGGGCCCTCTCAGGGCTGTGTCGGATCTCACAGTCTGTCAGGACCCTGCCCAGGGTGTGTGGGTCTCACAGTGTGTCAGGAACTTGGCTGTCAGGTGTGTGTGTGGTCTCACAGTGGATCAGGACCCTGTCAGGGGTGTGTCGGGTCTCACAGTGCGTCAGGTCCCCGTCAGGGATGTGTGGGGTCTGACAGTGTGTCAGGGCCCAATCAGGGGAGTGTGCAGTCTCACAGTGTGTCAGGACCGTTCCAGGGGTGTGTGGGGTCTCACAGTGTGTCAGGACCCTTTCATGTGTGTGTGGTGTCGTGTGGTGTGTCACGATCCTGTCAGGGGTGTGTGTGGTCTCACAGTGTGTCAGGACCCTGTCAGGGGTGTGTGGGGTCTCACAGTGTGTTAGGACCCTGGCAGGGGTGTGTGGGGTCTCACAGTGTGTTAGGACCCTGTCAGGGGTGTGTGGGGTCTCACAGTGTGTCAGAACCCTCTCAGGTGTGTGTGGGATCGGAATATGTGTCGGGACGCTGTCAGGAGTGTGTGGCGTCTCACAGTGCGTCATGTCCCTGTCAGGGTTGTGTGGGGTCTTACAGTGTGTCAGGACCCTTTTGGGGCCTGTGGGGTCTCACAGTGTGTCCGGACCCTGTCTGGTGTGTGTGGAGTCTCACAGTGCATCAGGACCCTGTTAGGGGAGTGCGGGGTCTCACAGTGTGTCTGGACCCTGTCAGGTGTGTGTGGCGTCTCACAATGTGTCAGGACCCTTTTGGGACCTGTGTGGTCTCACAGTGTGTTAGGACCCTCTCAGGGTGTGTCGGATCTCACAGTCTCTCAGGACCCCATCCTGGGTGTGTGAGGTCTCACAATGTGTCAGGAACCTTTTGGGGTGTGTGGTGTCTCACAATGTGTCAGGACCCTTTTGGGGCCTGTGGGGTCTCACAGTGTGTCCGGACCCTGTCAGGGATGTGTAGGGTCTCGCTGTGTGTCAGGTCACCGTCAGAAGTGTATGGGGTCTGACAGTGTGTCAGGGCCCTGTCAGGGGTGTGTGCAGTCTCACAGTGTGTCAGGACCGTGCCAGGGGTGTGTGCAGTCTCACAGTGTGTCAGGACCGTACAAGGGGTGTGTGAGGTCTCACAGTTTGTCAGGACCCTTTCATGTGTGTGGTGTCGTGTCGTGTGTTACGATCCTATCGGGGGTGTGTGTGGTCTCATAGTGTGTCAGGACCCTGTCAGTGGTTTGTGGGGTCTCACAGTGTGACAGGTCCCTGTTAGTGGTGTGTGGGGTCTCACAGTGTGTCAGCACCCTGCCTGGGTTGTTTGGGGTCTCACAGTGTGTCAGGACTGTGTCAGGGTTGTGTGGTGTCTCACAGTGTGTCAGGACTCTCTCAGTGGTGTGTCGGATCTTACAGTCTATCAGGACCCTATCCAGGGTGTGTGGGGTCTCACAGTGTGTCAGGACCCCTCAGGTGTGAGTGGGGTCCCACAGTGTTTCTGAACCCTGTCAGGCGTGTGTGCCGTTTCACAATGTGTCAGGACCCATTTGGGGCCTGTGGGGTCTCACAGTGTGTCAGGACCATGTCAGGAGTGTGTGGGATCCCACAGTGTGTGCGGACCCTGTCAGGGGTATGTAGGGTCTCGCTGTGTGTCAGCACCCTGTCAGGGGTGTGTAGGGTCTGACAGTGTGTCAGGGCCCTGTCAGGGGTGTGTGCAGTCTCAGTGTGTCAGGACCGTTCCAGGGATGTGTGGGGTCTCACAGTGTGTCAGGACCCTTTCATGTGTGTGTGGTGTCGTGTGGTGCGTCACGATCCTATCAGGGGTGTGTGTGGTCTCACAGTGTGTCAGGACCCTGTCACTGGTTTGTGGGGTCTCACAGTGTGACAGGTCCCTGTTACGGGTGTGTGGGGTCTCACAGTGTGTCAGAACCCTGCCTGGGTTGTTTGGGGTCTCACAGTGCGTCAGGACCCTGCCAGGGATGTGTGGGATCGCAGTGTGTGTCAGGACCCTGTCAGGTGTGTGTGGCATCCGCAGTGGGTCAGGTCGCTGGCAGGGGTGTGTGGGGTCCGACAGTGTTTCTGAACCCTGTCAGGCATGTGTGCCGTCTCACAATGTGTCAGGACCCTTTTGGGGCCTGTGGGGTTTCACAGTGTTTTAGGACCCTCTCAGGGGTGTGTCGGATCTCACAGTCTCTCAGGACCCTATCCTGGGTGTGTGGGGTCTCACAATGTGTCAGGAACATTCTGGGGTGTGTGGGGTCTCACAATGTGTCAGGAACATTCTGGGGTGTGTGGGGTCTCACAATGTGTCAGGACCCTTTTGGGGTGTGTGGGGTCTCGCAGTGTGTCTGGACGCTGCCAGGGGTGTATGGGGTCTCACAGTATGTCAGAACCCTTTCAATGTGTGTGGGATCGCAATGTGTGTCAGATCGCTGTCAGGGGTGTGTTAGGTCTCACGGTGTGTCTGGACCCTCTCAGGTATGTGTGGGATCTTAATGCGTGTCAGGACCCAGTCAGTGGTGTGTGGGGTCTCACAGTGTGTTAGGACCCTGCCAGGGTTGTGTGGGGTTTCACAGTGTGTCAGGACACCGTGAGTGGTTTGCCGGATTTTACAGTGTGTCAGGATCTGGTCGTGGGTGTGTGGGGTCTCACTGTGTGTCAGAACACTCTCAGATGTGTGTGGGATCGCAATGTGTGTCAGGACGCTGTCAGGAGTGTGTGGCGTCTCACAGTGCGTCAAGTCCCTGTCAGGGGTGTGTAGGGTCTTACAGTGTGTCAGGATCCTTTTGGGTCCTGTGCGGTCTCACAGTGCGTCAGGACTCTCTCAGGGGTGTGTCGGATCTCACAATCTGTCAGGACACTATCTAGGGTGTGTGGGGTCTCACAGTTGTCCGGACCCTGTCTGGTGTGTGTGGAGTCTCACAGTGCGTCAGGTCCCTGTCAGGTCCCTGTGGGGTCTCACAGTGTGTCAGGACCGTGTCAATAGTGTGTGGGGTCTCACAGAGTGTCACGACCCTGTTAGGGGAGTGCGGGGTCTCACAGTGTGTCTGGACCCTGTCAGGTATGTGTGGCATCTCACAATGTGTCAGGACCCTTTTGGGGCCTGTGGGGTCCCACAGTGTGTTAGGACCCTCTCAGGGGTGTGTCGGATCTCACAGTCTCTCAGGACCCTATCCTGGGTGTGTGGGGTCTCACAATGTGTCAGGATCCTTTTGGGGTGTGTGGCGTCTCACAGTGTGTCAGGACCCTTTTGGGGCCTGTGGGGTCTCACAGTGTGTCAGGACCATGTCAGGAGTGTGTGGGATCCCACAGTGTGTCCGGACCCTGTCAGGGGTGTGTAGGGTCTCGCTGTGTGTCAGCACCCTGTCAGGGGTGTGTGGGGTCTCACAGTTTGTCAGGTCACCGTCAGAGGTGTGAGTGGTCTGACAGTGTGTCAGGGCCCTGTCAGGGGTGTGTGGGGTCTCACAGTGTGTCAGGACCGTTCCAGGGGTGTGTGGGCTCTCACAGTGTGTTTGGACCCTGCCAGGGTTGTGTGGGGTTTCACAGTGTGTCAGGACACCGTGAGTGGTTTGTGGGGTTTCACACTGTGTCAGGATCTGGTCGTGGGTGTGTGGGGTCTCACTGTGTGTCAGAACACTCTCAGATGTGTGTGGGATCGCAATGTGTGTCAGGATGCTGTCAGGAGTGTGTGGCGTCTCACAGTGCGTCAAGTCCCTGCCCGGAGTGTGTGGGGTCTCACACTGTGTTAGGACCCTGTCAGGGGTATGTGGGGTCTCACAGTGTGTCAGTGTCCTGTCAGGTGTGTGTGGGGTCTCACAGTCTGTCAGTGTCCTGTCAGGTGTGTGTGGAGTCTCACAGTGTGTCAGTGTCCTGTCAGGTGTGTGTGGGGCGTCACAGCTTGTCCTGACCCTGTCAGGGGTGTGTGGGGTCTCACAGTGTGTCAGGACCCTGTCAGGGGTGTGTGGGGTCTCACAGTGTGTCAGGACCCTGTCACGGGTGTGTGGGGTCTCACAGTTTGTCAGGAACCTGTCAGGTGTGTTTGGGGTCTCACAGTGTGTCACGACACTGTCAGGGGTATGTCAGGTCTCACCGTGTGTCAAGATCCTTTCAAGGGTGTGCGGATCTCACAGAGTGCTTGGACCCTGTCAGGTGTGTGTGGGGTCTCACAGTGTGTCAGTGTCCTGTCAGGTGTGTGTGGAGTCTCACAGTGTGTCAGTGTCCTGTCAGGTGTGTGTGGGGCGTCACAGCTTGTCCTGACCCTGTCAGGGGTGTGTGGGGTCTCACAGTGTGTCAGGACCCTGTCAGGGGTGTGTGGGGTCTCACAGTGTGTCAGGACCCTGTCACGGGTGTGTGGGGTCTCACAGTTTGTCAGGAACCTGTCAGGTGTGTTTGGGGTCTCACAGTGTGTCACGACACTGTCAGGGGTATGTCAGGTCTCACCGTGTGTCAAAATCCTTTCAAGGGTGTGGGGATCTCACAGAGTGCTTGGACCCTGTCAGGGGTGTGTGGCGTCTCATAGTGTGTCAGGGTCCTGTTAGGGGTATGTGGGGTATCACAGTGTGTCATTGTCCTGTTACAGGTGTGTGGGATCGCAATGTGTGTCAGGACCGTGTCAGGGGTGTGTGGGGTCTCATAGTGTGTCAGGGTCCTGTTAGGGGTGTGTGGGGTATCACAGTGTGTCAGTGTCCTGTTACAGGTGTGTGGGATCGCAATGTGTGTCAGGACCGTGTCAGGGGTGTGTGGGGTCTCACAGTGTGTCAGGGTCCTGTTAGGGGTGTGTGGGGTATCACAGTGTGTCAGTGTCCTGTTACAGGTGTGTGGGATCGCAATGTGTGTCAGGACCCTGTCAGGGGTGTGTGGGGTCTCACAGTGTGTCAGGTACCTGTCAAGGGTTTGTTTGGGTCTCACACTGTGTCAGGTCCCTGTCAGGGGTGTGTGGGGTCTCACACTGTGTCAGGTCCCTGTCAGGGGTGTGTAGGGTCTCGCTGTGTGTCAGGTCCCCGTCAGAGGTGTGTGGCGTCTGACAATGTGTCAGGGCTTTGTCAGGGGTGTGTGTGGTCTCACAGTGTATCAGGACCCTTTGATGTGTGCGTGGTGTCGTGTGGTGTGTCACGATACTGTCAGAGGTCTGTGTGGTCTCACAGTGTGTCAGGACCTTGTCAGGGGTGTGTGGGGTCTCACAGTGTGTCAGGAGCCGGGCAGGGGTTTGTGGGGTCTCACGTGTCAGGACCCTGCCTGGGTTGTGTGGGGTCTCACAGTGTGCCTGGACCCTGCCAGGTGTGTGTGGGGTCTCACTGGTTGTCTGGACACAGATGGGTCTGGGTTCGCAATGTGTGTCAGGACCCTGTCAGGGGTTTGTGGCGTCTCACAGTGCGTCATGTCCCTGTCAGGGGTGTGTGGGGTCTCACAGTGTGTCAGGACCCTTCTGGGGTGTGTGGGGTCTCACAGCGTTTCTGAACCCTGTCAGGGGAGTGTGTGGTCTCACAGTGTGTCAGGACCCTTCTGGGGCCTGTGGGGTCTCACAGTGTGTCAGGGCCCTCTCAGGGCTGTGTCGGATCTCACAGTCTGTCAGGACCCTGTCCAGGGTGTGTGGGTCTCACAGTGTGTCAGGAACTTGGCTGTCAGGTGTGTGTGTGGTCTCACAGTGGGTCAGGACCCTGTCAGGGGTGTGTCGGGTCTCACAGTGCGTCAGGTCCCCGTCAGGGATGTGTGGGGTCTGACAGTGTGTCAGGGCCCAGTCAGGGGAGTGTGCAGTCTCACAGTGTGTCAGGACCGTTCCAGGGGTGTGTGGGGTCTCACAGTGTGTCAGGACCCTTTCATGTGTGTGTGGTGTCGTGTGGTGTGTCACGATCCTGTCAGGGGTGTGTGTGGTCTCACAGTGTGTCAGGACCCTGTCAGGGGTGTGTGGGGTCTCACAGTGTGTTAGGACCCTTGCAGGGGTGTGTGGGGTCTCACAGTGTGTTAGGACCCTGTCAGGGGTGTGTGGGGTCTCACAGTGTGTCAGAACCCTCTCAGATGTGTGTGGGATCGCAATGTGTGTCAGAACCCTGCCAGGGGTGTGTGGGGGGTATGTGGGATCGCAGTGTGAGTCAGGACCCTGTCAGGTGTGTGTGGCGTCCACAGTGGGTCAGGACGCTGTCAGTGGTGTGTGGGCTCTCACAGTGTGTTAGGACCCTGCCAGGGTTGTGTGGGGTTTCACAGTGTGTCAGGACACCGTGAGTGGTTTGTGGGGTTTCACGGTGTGTCAGGATCTGGTCGTGGGTGTGTGGGGTCTGACTGTGTGTCAGAACACTCTCAGATGTGTGTGGGATCGCAATGTGTGTCAGGACGCTGTCAGGAGTGTGTGGCGTCTCACAGTGCGTCATGTCCCTGTCAGGGTTGTGTGGGGTCTTACAGTGTGTCAGGACCCTTTTGGGGCCTGTGGGGTCTCACAGTGTGTCCGGACACTGTCTGGTGTGTGTGGAGTCTCACAGTGCATCAGGTCCCTGTGGGGTCTCACAGTGTGTCAGGACCGTGTCAATAGTGTGTGGGGTCTCACAGTGTGTCAGGACCCTGTTAGGGGAGTGCGGGGTCTCACAGTGTGTCTGGACCCTGTCAGGTGTGTGTGGCGTCTCACAATGTGTCAGGACCCTTTTGGGACCTGTGGGGTCTCACAGTGTGTTAGGACCCTCTCAGGGTGTGTCGGATCTCACAGTGTGTCAGGACCCTATCCTGGGTGTGTGAGGTCTCACAATGTGTCAGGAACCTTTTGGGGTGTGTGGTGTCTCACAATGTGTCAGGACCCTTTTGGGGCCTGTGGTGTCTCACAGTGTGTCCGGACCCTGTCAGGGGTATGTAGGGTCTCGCTGTGTTTCAGCACCCTGTCAGGGGTGTGTAGGGTCTGACAGTGTGTCAGGGCCCTGTCAGGGGTGTGTGCAGTCTCAGTGTGACAGGACCGTTCCAGGGTTGTGTGGGGTCTCACAGTGTGTCAGGACCCTTTCATGTGTGTGTGGTGTCGTGTGGTGCGTCACGATCCTATCAGGGGTGTGTGTGGTCTCACAGTGTGTCAGGACCCTGTCACTGGTTTGTGGGGTCTCACAGTGTGACAGGTCCCTGTTAGGGGTGTGTGGGGTCTCACAGTGTGTCAGAACCCTGCCTGGGTTGTTTGGGGTCTCACAGTGCGTCAGGACCCTGCCAGGGATGTGTGGGATCGCAGTGTGTGTCAGGACCCTGTCAGGTGTGTGTGGCGTCCACAGTGGGTCAGGTCGCTGTCAGGGGTGTGTGGGGTCCGATAGTGTTTCTGAACCCTGTCAGGCATGTGTGCCGTCTCACAATGTGTCAGGACCCTTTTGGGGCCTGTGTGGTTTCACAGTGTTTTAGGACCCTCTCAGGGGTGTGTCGGATCTCACAGTCTCTCAGGACCCTATCCTGGGTGTGTGGGGTCTCACAATGTGTCAGGAACATCCTGGGGTGTGTGGGGTCTCACAATGTGTCAGGACCCTTTTGGGGTGTGTGGGGTTTCGCAGTGTGTCTGGACGCTGCCAGGGGTGTATGGGGTCTCACAGTATGTCAGAACCCTTTCAATGTGTGTGGGATCGCAATGTGTGTCAGGTCGCTGTCAGGGGTGTGTTAGGTCTCACGGTGTGTCTGGACCCTCTCAGGTATGTGTGGGATCTTAATGCGTGTCAGGACCCAGTCAGTGGTGTGTGGGGTCTCACAGTGTCTTAGGACCCTGCCAGGGTTGTGTGGGGTTTCACAGTGTGTCAGGACACCGTGAGTGGTTTGCGGGATTTTACAGTGTGTCAGGATCTGGTCGTGGGTGTGTGGGGTCTCACTGTGTGTCAGAACACTCTCAGATGTGTGTGGGATCGCAATGTGTGTCAGGACGCTGTCAGGAGTGTGTGGCGTCTCACAGTGCGTCAAGTCCCTGTCAGGGGTGTGTGGGGTCTTACAGTGTGTCAGGATCCTTTTGGGTCCTGTGCGGTCTCACAGTGCGTCAGGACTCTCTCAGGGGTGTGTCGGATCTCACAGTGTGTCAGGACCTTGTCAATAGTGTGTGGGGTCTCACAGAGTGTCACGACCCTGTTAGGGGAGTGCGGGGTCTCACAGTGTGTCAGGACCGTGTCAATAGTGTGTGGGGTCTCACAGAGTGTCACGACCCTGTTAGGGGAGTGCGGGGTCTCACAGTGTGTCAGGACCGTTCCAGGGTTGTGTGGGGTTTCACAGTGTGTCAGGACACGGTGAGTGGTTTGTGGGGTTTCACACTGTGTCAGGATCTGGTCGTGGGTGTGTGGGTTCTCACTGTGTGTCAGAACACTCTCAGATGTGTGTGGGATCGCAATGTGTGTCAGGATGCTGTCAGGAGTGTGTGGCGTCTCACAGTGCGTCAAGTCCCTGTCAGGGGTGTGTGGGGTCTTACAGTGTGTCAGGATCCTTTTGGGTCCTGTGCGGTCTCACAGTGCGTCAGGACTCTCTCAGGGGTGTGTCGGATCTCACAGTCTGTCAGGACACTATCTAGGGTGTGTGGGGTCTCACAGTTATCCGGACCCTGTCTGGTGTGTGTGGGGTCTCACAGTGCGTCAGGTCTCTGTGGGGTCTCACAGTGTGTCAGGACCGTGTCAATACTGTGTGGGGTCTCACAGAGTGTCACGACCCTGTTAGGGGAGTGCGGGGTCTCACAGTGTGTCTGGACCCTGTCAGGTATGTGTGGCATCTCACAATGTGTCAGGACCCTTTTGGGGCCTGTGGGGTCCCACAGTGTGTTAGGACCCTCTCAGGGGTGTGTCGGATCTCACAGTCTCTCAGGACCCTATCCTGGGTGTGTGGGGTCTCACAATGTGTCAGGATCCTTTTGGGGTGTGTGGCATCTCACAGTGTGTCAGGACCCTTTTGGGGCCTGTGGGGTCTCACAGTGTGTCAGGACCATGTCAGGAGTGTGTGGGATCCCACAGTGTGTCCCGACCCTGTCAGGGTTGTGTAGGGTCTCGCTGTGTATCAGCACCCTGTCAGGGGTGTGTGGGGTCTCACAGTGTGTCAGGTCACCGTCAGAGGTGTGAGTGGTCTGACAGTGTGTCAGGGCCCAGTCAGGGGTGTGTGCAGTCTCACAGTGTGTCAGGACCGTTCCAGGGGTGTGTGGGGTCTCACAGTGTGTCAGGACCCTTTCATGTGTGTGTGGTGTCGTGTGGTGTGTCACGATCCTATCAGGGGTGTGTGTGGTCTCATAGTGTGTCAGGACCCTTCAGTGGTTTGTGGGGTCTCACAGTGTGACAGGTCCCTGTTAGTGGTGTGTGGGGTCTCACAGTGTGTCAGCACCCTGCCTGGGTTGTTTGGGGTCTCACAGTGTGTCAGGACCCTGTCATGGTTGTTTGAGGTCTCACAGTGTGTCAGGATCCTGTCGGGGGTGTGTGGGGTCTCACAGTGTGTCAGAACCCTCTCAGATGTGTGTGGGATCACAATTTGTGTCTGGACCCTGTCAGTGGTGTGTGCGGTCTCGTAGTGTGTCAGGTCCCTATCCAGGGTGTGTGGGGTCTCACAGTGCGTCAGGACCCTGCTAGGGTTGTGTGGGATCGCAATGTGTATCAGGACCCTGCCTGAGGTGTGTGGGATCTCACAATGCGTCAGGAACCTTTTGGGGTTTGTGGTGTCTCACAATGTGTCAGGACCCTTTTGGTGTGTATGAGGTCTTACAGTGTGTCTGGACGCTGCCAGGGGTGTGTTAGGTCTGACGGTGTGTCTGGACCCTCTCAGGCGTGTGTGGGATCTTAATGCGTGTCAGAACGCTGTCAGTGGTGTGTGGGGTCTCACAGTGTGTTAGGACCCTGCCAGGGTTGTGTGGGGTTTCACAGTGTGTCAGGACACGCTGAGTGGTTTGTGGGGTTTCACACTGTGTCAGGATCTGGTCGTGGGTGTGTGGGGTCTCACTGTGTGTCAGAACACTCTCAGATGTGTGTGGGATCGCAATGTGTGTCAGGACGCTGTCAGGAGTGTGTGGCGTCTCACAGTGCGTCAAGTCCCTGTCAGGGGTGTGTGGGGTCTTACAGTGTGTCAGGATCCTTTTGGGTCCTGTGCGGTCTCACAGTGCGTCAGGACTCTCTCAGGGGTGTGTCGGATCTCACAGTCTGTCAGGACACTATCTAGGGTGTGTGGGGTCTCACAGTTGTCCGGACCCTGTCTGGTGTGTGTGGAGTCTCACAGTGCGTCAGGTCCCTGTCAGGTCCCTGTGGGGTCTCACAGTGTGTCAGGACCGTGTCAATAGTGTGTGGGGTCTCACAGAGTGTCACGACCCTGTTAGGGGAGTGCGGGGTCTCACAGTGTGTCAGGACCGTGTCAATAGTGTGTGGGGTCTCACAGAGTGTCACGACCCTGTTAGGGGAGTGCGGGGTCTCACAGTGTGTCTGGACCCTGTCAGGTATGTGTGGCATCTCACAATGTGTCAGGACCCTTTTGGGGCCTGTGGGGTCCCACAGTGTGTTAGGACCCTCTCAGGGGTGTGTCGGATCTCACAGTCTCTCAGGACCCTATCCTGGGTGTGTGGGGTCTCACAATGTGTCAGGATCCTTTTGGGGTGTGTGGCGTCTCACAGTGTGTCAGGACCCTTTTGGGGCCTGTGGGGTCTCACAGTGTGTCAGGACCATGTCAGGAGTGTGTGGGATCCCACAGTGTGTCCGGACCCTGTCAGGGGTGTGTAGGGTCTCGCTGTGTGTCAGCACCCTGTCAGGGGTGTGTGGGGTCTCACAGTGTGTCAGGTCACCGTCAGAGGTGTGAGTGGTCTGACAGTGTGTCAGGGCCCAGTCAGGGGTGTGTGGGGTCTCACAGTGTGTCAGGACCGTTCCAGGGTTGTGTGGGGTTTCACAGTGTGTCAGGACACGGTGAGTGGTTTGTGGGGTTTCACACTGTGTCAGGATCTGGTCGTGGGTGTGTGGGTTCTCACTGTGTGTCAGAACACTCTCAGATGTGTGTGGGATCGCAATGTGTGTCAGGATGCTGTCAGGAGTGTGTGGCGTCTCACAGTGCGTCAAGTCCCTGTCAGGGGTGTGTGGGGTCTTACAGTGTGTCAGGATCCTTTTGGGTCCTGTGCGGTCTCACAGTGCGTCAGGACTCTCTCAGGGGTGTGTCGGATCTCACAGTCTGTCAGGACACTATCTAGGGTGTGTGGGGTCTCACAGTTATCCGGACCCTGTCTGGTGTGTGTGGAGTCTCACAGTGCGTCAGGTCTCTGTGGGGTCTCACAGTGTGTCAGGACCGTGTCAATACTGTGTGGGGTCTCACAGAGTGTCACGACCCTGTTAGGGGAGTGCGGGGTCTCACAGTGTGTCTGGACCCTGTCAGGTATGTGTGGCATCTCACAATGTGTCAGGACCCTTTTGGGGCCTGTGGGGTCCCACAGTGTGTTAGGACCCTCTCAGGGGTGTGTCGGATCTCACAGTCTCTCAGGACCCTATCCTGGGTGTGTGGGGTCTCACAATGTGTCAGGATCCTTTTGGGGTGTGTGGCATCTCACAGTGTGTCAGGACCCTTTTGGGGCCTGTGGGGTCTCACAGTGTGTCAGGACCATGTCAGGAGTGTGTGGGATCCCACAGTGTGTCCCGACCCTGTCAGGGTTGTGTAGGGTCTCGCTGTGTATCAGCACCCTGTCAGGGGTGTGTGGGGTCTCACAGTGTGTCAGGTCACCGTCAGAGGTGTGAGTGGTCTGACAGTGTGTCAGGGCCCAGTCAGGGGTGTGTGCAGTCTCACAGTGTGTCAGGACCGTTCCAGGGGTGTGTGGGGTCTCACAGTGTGTCAGGACCCTTTCATGTGTGTGTGGTGTCGTGTGGTGTGTCACGATCCTATCAGGGGTGTGTGTGGTCTCATAGTGTGTCAGGACCCTTCAGTGGTTTGTGGGGTCTCACAGTGTGACAGGTCCCTGTTAGTGGTGTGTGGGGTCTCACAGTGTGTCAGCACCCTGCCTGGGTTGTTTGGGGTCTCACAGTGTGTCAGGACCCTGTCATGGTTGTTTGAGGTCTCACAGTGTGTCAGGATCCTGTCGGGGGTGTGTGGGGTCTCACAGTGTGTCAGAACCCTCTCAGATGTGTGTGGGATCACAATTTGTGTCTGGACCCTGTCAGTGGTGTGTGCGGTCTCGTAGTGTGTCAGGTCCCTATCCAGGGTGTGTGGGGTCTCACAGTGCGTCAGGACCCTGCTAGGGTTGTGTGGGATCGCAATGTGTATCAGGACCCTGCCTGAGGTGTGTGGGATCTCACAATGCGTCAGGAACCTTTTGGGGTTTGTGGTGTCTCACAATGTGTCAGGACCCTTTTGGTGTGTATGAGGTCTTACAGTGTGTCTGGACGCTGCCAGGGGTGTGTTAGGTCTGACGGTGTGTCTGGACCCTCTCAGGCGTGTGTGGGATCTTAATGCGTGTCAGAACGCTGTCAGTGGTGTGTGGGGTCTCACAGTATGTTAGGACCCTGCCAGGGTTGTGTGGGGTTTCACAGTGTGTCAGGACACGCTGAGTGGTTTGTGGGGTTTCACACTGTGTCAGGATCTGGTCGTGGGTGTGTGGGGTCTCACTGTGTGTCAGAACACTCTCAGATGTGTGTGGGATCGCAATGTGTGTCAGGATGCTGTCAGGAGTGTGTGGTGTCTCACAGTGCATCAAGTCCCTGCCAGGAGTGTGTGGGGTCTAACAGTGTGTCAGGATCCTTTTGGGGCCTGTGGGGTCTCACAGTGTGTCCGGACCCTGTCTGGTGTGTGCGGTCTCACAGTCTGTCAGGACCCTTTTGGGGCCTGTGGGGTCTCACAGTGTGTCAGGACTCTCTCAGGGGTGTGTCGGATCTTACAGTCTGTCAGGACCCTATCCATGGTGTATGGGGTCTCACAGTGTGTCAGGACCCCTCAGGTGTGAGTGGGGTCCCACAGTGTTTCTGAACCCTGTCAGGCGTGTGTGCCGTTTCACAATTTGTCAGGACCCATTTGGGGCCTGTGGGGTCTCACAGTGCGTCAGGACCCTGCCAGGGTTGTGTGGGATCGCAAAGTGCATCAGGACCCTGCCAGGGGTGTGTGGGATCGCAATGTGTGTCAGGACCCTGTCAGGTGTGTGTGTGTGGCGTCCACCGTGGGTCAGGGCGCTGTCAGGAGTGTGTGGGGTCCCACAGTGCTTCAGAACCCTGTAAGGCGTGTATGCCGTCTCACAATCTGTCAGGACCCTTTTGGGGCCTGTGGGGTCTCACAGTGTGTTAGGACCCTCTCAGGGGTGTGTCGGATCTCACAGTCTCTCAGGACCCTATCCTGGGTGTGTGGGGTATCACAATGTGTCAGGAACCTTTTGGGGTGTGTGGTGTCTCACAATGTGTCAGGACCCTGTTGGGATGTGTGGGGTCTCGCAGTGTGTCAGGACCCTGTCAGGGGTGTATGGGGTCTCACAGCGTGTCTGGACGCTGTCAGGGGTGTGTGGGGTCTCACAGTGTGTCAGGTCCCTGTGGAGTCTCACAGTGTGTCAGGACCGTGTCAATAGTGTGTGGGGTCTCACAGTGTGTCAGGACCCTTTTGGGGCCTGTGGGGTCTCACAGTGTGTTAGGACCCTCTCAGGGGTGTGTCGGATCTCACAGTCTCCCAGGACCCTATCCTGGGTGTGTGGGGTCTCACAATGTGTCAGGATCCTTTTGGGGTGTGTGGCGTCTCACAGTGTGTCAGGACCCTTTTGGGGCCTGTGGGGTCTCACAGTGTGTCAGGACCATGTCAGGAGTGTGTGGGATCCCACAGTGTGTCAGGACCCTGTCAGGGGTGTGTAGGGTCTCGCTGTGTGTCAGCACTCTGTCAGGTGTGTGTAGGGTCTCACAGTGTGTCAGGTCCTGTCAGGGGTGTGTGGTGTCTCACAGTGTGTCAGGTCCGTGTGGCGTCTTCCAGTGTGTCAGGACCCTGTCAGGTGTGCGTGCCGTCTCACAGTGTGTCAGAACCCTGTCAGGTGTGTGGGGGGTCTCACAGTGTGTCAGAACCCTGTCAGTAGTGTGTGGGGTCTGACAATGTGACAGGACATTGTCAGGGGTGTGTGGAGTCTCACAGTGTGCCAGGACCCTGTGAGCAGTGTGTGTGTATCACAGTTTGTCAGGACCCTGTCAGGGTGTTCGGGGTCTCACAGTGTTTCTGTACCCTGTCAGGGGTGTCTGGGGTCTCACAGTGTGTCAGTCTCCTGTCAGGTGTGTGTGGGGTCTCACAGTGTGTCAGTGTCCTGTCAGGTGTGTGTGGAGTCTCACAGTGTGTCAGTGTCCTGTCAGGTGTGTGTGGGGCGTCACAGCTTGTCCTGACCCTGTCAGGGGAGTGTGGGGTCTCACAGTGTGTCAGGACCCTGTCACGGGTGTGTGGGGTCTCACAGTTTGTCAGGAACCTGTCAGGTGTGTTTGGGGTCTCACAGTGTGTCACGACACCGTCAGGGGTATGTCAGGTCTCACCGTGTGTCAAGATCCTTTCAAGGGTGTGGGGATCTCACAGAGTGCTTGGACCCTGTCAGGGGTGTGTGGGGTCTCACAGTGTGTTAGGACCCTGTCAGGGGTATGTGGGGTCTCACAGTGTGTCAGGATCCTGTCAGGGGTGTGTGGGGTCTCACAGTGTGTCAGGGTCCTGTAAGGGGTGTGTGGGGTCTCACAGTGTATCAGGGTCCTGTAAGGGGTGTGTGGGGTCTCACAGTGTATCAGGGTCCTGTAAGGGGTGTGTGGGGTCTCACAGAGTGTCATCAGTGTGAAAGTAAGCATGCAAGTACAGCAGGCAGTGAAGAAAGCTAATGGCATGCTGGCCTTCATAACAAGGGGAATTGAGTACAAGAGCAAAAAGGTCCTTCTGCAGTTGTACAGGGCCCTGGTGAGACCACACCTGGAGTACTGTGTGCAATTTTTGTCTCCAAATTTGAGTAAGGACATTCTTGCTATTGAGGGAGTGCAGCGTAGGTTCACAAGGTTAATTCCCGGGATGGCGGGACTGTCATATGTCGAAAGATTGGAGTGACTGGGCTTGTATACTCTGGAATTTAGAAGCCTGAGAGGGGATCTTATTGAAACATATAAGATTATTAAGGGATTGAACATGCTGGAGGCAGGAAGCATGTTCCCGCTGATGGGTGAGTCCGGAACCAAAGGCCACAGTTTAAGAATAAAGGGTAGGCCATTTAGAATGGAGTTGAGGAAAAACTTTTTCACTCAGAGAGTGGTGGATATATTGAATGCTCTGCCCCAGAAGGCAGTGGAGGCCAAGTCTCTGGATGTTTTTTAGAAAGAGATGGATAGAGCTCTTAAAGATAGTGGAATCAAAGGTTATGGGGATAAGGCAGGAACTGGATACTGATTGTGGATGATCAGTCATGATCACAGTGAATGGCGGTTCAGGCTCGAAGGGTCGAATGGCCTACTCCTACACCTATTGTCTCTTGTCTATTTTCTATAGGACCCTGTCCGGGGTATGTTGCGTCTCACAGTGTGTCAGGACCATGTCAGGAGTGTGTGGGATCTCGCTGTGTGTCAGCACCCTGTCAGAGGGGTGAAGGGTCTTACAGTGTGTCAGGACCCTGTCAGGGGTGTGTGGGGTCTCACAGTGTGTCAGGAGCCGGCCAGGGGTGTGTGGGGTCTCACAGTGTGCCAGGTCTCCCTCAGGGATGTGTGGTGTCTCACAGTGTGTCAGGACCCTGTCAGTGGTGTTTGAGGTATCACAATGTGTCAGGACCCTGTCAGGTGTGTGTGGGATCTCACTGTGTGTCAGCACCCTGTCAGGGGTGTGTGGGGTCTCATACAGTGTGTCAGGAGCCGGCCAGGGGTGTGTAAGGTCTCACAGTGTGCCAGTTCCCTGGCAGGGGTGTGTGGGGTCTCACAGTGTGTCAGGAGCCGGCCAGGGGTGTTTGAGGTATCACGATGTGTCTGGACCCTTTTGGGAGTGTGTGGGGTCTCACAGTGTGTGAGGACCGAGTCCAGGTTGTGTGGGGTCTTACAGTGTGTCCGGACCCTGCCAGTGGTGTGTCGGGTCTCACAGTGTGTCAGGACCCTCTCAGGTTTGTGTCCGGTCTCACAGTGTGTCAGGAGCCGGCCAGGGGTGTGTGGGGTCTGACAGCGTGACAGGATGTTGTCAGGGGTGCGTGGGTCTCAGAGTGTCTCAGGACACTATCAGGGGTCTGTGCGGTCTCACAGTGTGTCAAGATCTTGGCGATCTGGAAGGAATCTAGAGCAGCTGGATGACCTTCGATTCATAAGGGAGAATGAGGCAGTCATAGATGAGAGCTTCAGGGAGGTAGTCACACCAAGGCTGTCGGAAGCAGGTCGTTGGGTGACGGTCAGAGGGGGGAAAGTGAAGGTGAGCAGACAGGCAGTGCAGAGCACCCCTGTGGCCATTTCCCTCAATAATATGTTCACCATTCTGGATACTGTTGGTGGGGACAACCGACCGGGTGTGAGCCACGGTGGCAGGGCCTCTGGCACTGAGTCTGACCCTGTGGTGCAGAAGGGTGGGACGGAGAAGAGGAGAGCTGTCGTCATTGGAGACTCTATAGTCAGGGGAGCAGACAGGAGATTTTGTGGACGTGAGAAGGACAGCCGCATGGTTTGTAGTCTCCCGGGTGCCAGGGTCCAGGATGTCTCTGACCGGGTGCACGACATCCTGGTATGAGAGGGAAAGCAACCAGAAGTCGTGGTACAGGTTGGCACCAACAACATAGGCAGGAAGAGGGATGAGGTCCTGAAGTGTGAGTTTCGGGAACTAGGCAGAAGGCTAAAGAGCAGGACCTCAAGGGTGGCGTTCTCAGGATTGCTGCCAGTGCTACGTGACAGTGATGGTAAGAATTGGAGGAGATGGCAGTTGAATGCGTGGCTGAGGAGTTGGTGCAGGGAGCAGGGGGTTTGGATCATTGGGATCTCTTCTGGGGTATTCTTCACTTATGTGAAGAACGAAAGGATGACAGGAGTGAAGGTAGGTCCATTTAGATAAAGGTGGGAAGATGTGCCTGAAAGCTGTGGAAGTGAGTGAGGTGCTCAATGAATACTTCTCTGCAGTTTTCACCAATGAGAGAGAACTTGATGATGGTGAGGACAATATGAGTTAGGTTGATGTTCTGGAGCATGTTGATATTAAGGGAGAGGAGGAGTTGGAGTTGTTAAAATACATTAGGATGGATAAGTCCCTTGGGCTAGACAGAATATTCCGCAGGCTTCTCCATTAGGTGGGGGAAGAGATTGCTGAGCCTCTGGCTAGGATCTTTATGTCCTCGTTGTCCACAGGAATGGTACCAGAGGACTGGAGGGAGGCGAATGTTGTCCCTTTGTTCAAAAAAGGTAGTAGGGATAGTCCGGGTAATTATAGACCAATGAGCCTTACGTCTGTGGTGGGAAAGCTGTTGGAAAAGATTCTTAGAGATAGTATTTATGGGCATTTAGAGAATCATGGTCTGATCAGGGACAGTCACCATGGCTTCGTGAAGGGCAGATCGTGTCTAACAAGCCTGATAGAGTTCTTTGAGGAGGTGACCAGGCACATAGATGAGGGTAGTGCAGTGGATGTGATCTACATGGATTTTAGTAAGGCATTTGACAGGGTTCCACACAGTAGGCTTATTCAGAAAGTCTGAAGGCATGGGATCCAGGGAAGTTTGGCCAGGTGGATTCAGAATTGGATTGCCTGCAGAAGGCAGAGGGTGGTGGTGGAGGGAGTGCATTCAGATTGGAGGGTTGTGATTAGTGGTGCCCCACAAGGATCTGCTCTGGGACCTCTAATTTTCATGATTTTTATTAACGACCTGGAGGTGGGGGTAGAAGGGTGGGTTGGCAAGTTTACAGATGACACAAAGGTTGGTGGTGTTGTAGATAGTGTAGAGGACTGTCGAAGATTGCAGAGAGATATTGATAGGATGCATAAATGGGCTGAGAAGTGGCAGATGGAGTTCAACCTGGAGAAGTGTGAGGTGGTACACTTTGGAAGGACAAACTCCAAGACAGAATACAAAGTAAATGGCAGGATACTTGGTAGTGTGGAGGAGCAGAGGGATCTGGGGTACATGTCCACAGATCCCTGAAAGTTGCCTCACAGGTAGGTAGGCTTATGGGTTGTTGGCTTTCATAAGTCGAGGGATAATGTCTAAGAGTCGCAATGTAATGATACAGCTCTATAAAACTCTGGTTAGGCCACACTTGGAGTACTGTGTCCAGTTCTGGTCGCTTCACTATAGGAAGGATGTGGAAGCATTGGAAAGGGTACAGAGGAGATTTACCAGGATGCTGCCTGGTTTAGAGATTATGGATTATGATTAGAGATTAAGGGAGCTAGGGCTTTACTCTTTGGAGAGGAGGAGGATGAGAAGAGACATGATAGAGGTGTATAAGCTATTAAGAAGAATAGATACAGTGGACAGCCAGTGCCTCTAAACATCTGGAGAAGAGTGATGCTTATGTGAGAATGCTGTTCTCGGACTACAGTTCAGTATTCAACACCATCATTCCCTCCAGGCTTGACAAGAAGCTCAGAGACCTCGGCCTTGACCCTGCCTTGTGCAGCTGGATCGTGGAATTCCTGTCAGATTGCCAGCAGACGGTAAGAGTGGGCTCCCTCACCTCTGCCCCTCCGACACTCGATGTAGGTGCCCCTCAGGGCTGTGTCCTAAGCTCCCTCCTTTACTCTCTGTATACACATGACTGTGTCGCCACCCACAGCTCCAATCTGCTAATTAAATTTGCTGACGATACTGTATTGATTGGCCAAATCTCAAATAATAACGAGGTAGCCTACATAGAAGTCATCACCCTGACACAGTGGTGTCAGGAAAACAACTTCTCCCTCAATGTCGCAAAAGCAAAGGAGCTGGTCGCAATGTCGCAAGAACAAGAGGAATGGAGACAGGCTAACCTCTATTGACATCAATGGATCTGGGGCTGAGAGGGTGAACAGCTTTAATTTCCTTGGCATTCACGTCACTGAGGATCTCACATGGTCTGTGCACACCGGCTGCGTGGTGAAAAAGGCACACCAGCATCTCTTTCACCTCAGATGGTAGAGGAAGTTTGGGATGGGCCCCCAAATGCTAACGATTTTCTACAGGGGCACAGTTGAGAGCATCCTGACTGGCTGCATCATTACATGGAATGGGAACTGTACTTCTCTCAATCGCAGGGCTCTGCAGAGAGCGGTGCGGACAGCCCAGTGCATCTGTAGACGTGAACTTCCCACTATTCAGGGCTTTTCAGAGACGGGGTAAAAAGGACCCAAAGGATCATTCTGAACCCAAGTCTCACCAACCACAAACTGTTCCAGCTGCTACTATCCGGGAAACGGTACCACAGCATAAAAGCCAGGACCAACAGGCTCCGGACAGCTTCTTCCACCAGGACATCAGACTGATTAATTCACGCTGATACAAATCTATTTCTACAATTGTACACATATATACACGCTCACCGCACACACTTTACTGTAATTGTGCTGTTGGTGCAGAAAAACAGTTTACACGACATGTGTCTGATATTAACCCTGATTCTGAGAATTTTTATCCGGCTGTTGTCTCATTTTTTTAGATCTGTTATTCACCATACTCATACTGTCCTCATTCATATCAATCTAAGTGTGATCCAGTGCACATGGCGTTTTCTAGAAACTGTCATTTAAGTTCTTATTTTTCTTGGCATATTTTCCAGATCTGTTTCAGACCAGGATATTATACCAAAATTATACGTCAATATGGGCATAGTGAGTGTATACTACCTTTGTTATATTTTTACTGTTCAGCTCTGTTTGGCAGATTTTCTTGATCCTTGATGTAAATTCAGATTTTCTTCAGCCTTGAAGTAAATTTTGTTGGAAGGTTTTCCTTTATCACACGATTATCTATTTTCTTTGCTTATTGATATCCTAAGTATATGTTTCATATTCTGTTGTATTGTCCCCTGATGCTCTGTTTGATATTCTACTGGCTCTATTGCACCTTTCTTTATGTTTCATGTTCTGTACTTTTCTAGTCTAAAGTTCATGCTTATATCTTTAGAAGTTAGTTCCATTATTTGAAATATTTGTTTTAGCTTTGCTGATGCAAGAGCAAGTAATTTCAAATCATCAATGTATAGCTGTGCAAACGTATAATTCGTATTTTTACCTGATTTGATACCTGATTTTTGTCCGTTTCAGTAAATTATGAGCAGGTTTAAAGCCAAACAGAACCATACTGGCCTTAGTGAGTCGCTCTGGAAAATCCCTCAATTTTGATAATGGTGGTTGTCCCTTTGTGGTTGTTAATAGGACGATTATTTTATGCCAATGATTCATCAGATGTTGTAGAAATTTCACAAGTATTGGATGAATTTTATATCTATTTGGAACTTCTCTTAACCATGTGAGGGAGAGAATCAAATGTTTTTTGATAGACAATATTACACTGAAAGATTTCTGCTTTCCACAGGTTTTGAAATAGAATTACATAATCTGTTATCTGTTGTTCATAACCGAACGGTATTTTTTCTGCTGTCCTGTGAGTATATTGTGGTTATCTAAGTGAGTTGTTATTAGTTACCGGATGCACGATGCTGCAATTATATAATTGTCTTAATATTATTAAGAGCCAATAATAACATAGTAGGTGACCATTCAGTAGTCTTATAAATGCAGTATTGAAGCTGTCCCTGAGGCTGGTGGTACACACCTTCAGTCTTTATATCTTCTGCCCCATGGCTGTATGAAAGAGAGAATGTTTGAGGTGGTTTGGGGTTCAGCAGAGCCAAGAAGGGCCAAAAGACCTGTTTCTGTGCTGTAGTTTTTTTTATGGTTTCTATGGTTTCTAAACAACATCCATGTGTAACTTCATCCATCACCTTTGTCACATCCTGCAGGAACTCAATCAAGTTGTCAAGACGCAAATCCCATCCAAAGCTTTTAATGATTATGGACCTGTATTCCCAGATCACTTTGCTCTACCGCACTCCTCAGTGCCCTACTGGTAACTGTATAAGACCGGCCCTGCTTGGTCTTTCCAAAGTGCAACACGTCACGCTTGTCTGCAATCTGCCCAATTTATTCTTAAATGTTAAAAAAGAACCCGCATTTACCACCTCGTCTGGCAGCTCATTCCACACTCCCGCCACTCTGTGTGAAGAAGCCCCCACTAATTTTCCCTTTAAACGTTTCCCCCCTCACCCTTAACCCATCTCCTCTGGTTTTGTTCTCTCCTTGCCTTGGTGGAAAAAGCCTGCTTGCATTCACTCTATCTATACCCATCATAATTTTATATACCTCTATCAAATCTCCCCTCATTCTTCTATGCTCCAGGGAATAAAGTCCTAACCTATTCAACCTTTCTCTGTAACTGAGTTTCTCAAGGCCCAGCAACATCCTTGTAAACCTTCTCTGCACTCTTTCGACCTTATTAATATCCTTCCTGTAATTTGTTGACCAAAACTGAACACAACGCTCGAGATTCGGCCTCACCAATGCCTTATACAACCTCATCATAAAATTCAGCTCTTATATTCAATACTTTGATTAATAAAGGCCAATATACCAAAAGCTCTCTTTACGACCCTATCTACCTGTGACGCCACTTTTAGAGAATTTTGTATCTGTATTCCCAGATACCTGTTCTACTGCACTCCTCAGTGCCTTACCATTTACCCTGTATGTTCTATCTTGGTTTGTCCTTCCAAAGTGCAATACCTCACACTTGTCTGTATTAAACTCCATCTGCCATTTTTCAGCCCATTTTTCCAGCTGGTCCAAGTCCCTCTGCAAGCTTTGAAAACCTTCCTCACTGTCCACTACACCTCCAATATTTGTATCGCCAGCAAATTTGCTGATCCAATTTACGACATTATCATCCAGATCATTGATATAGATGACAAATAACAATGGACCCAGCACTGATCCCTGTGGCACACCACTAGTCACAGGTCTACTTGTATATTGGTAGAGTCTTTGACAAGGTCCCACATGGGAGGCTCATACAGAAAATTAATATGCTTGGGAACTGTGGGGAATTATCCTCGCTGGCGGGGATGCACACTGGGAGAAACATCTTAGCTGGCGGGCGGTGAATCTGTGAAATTATTGTCATGGACTGCTGAGGAAGACACGTCATTGGATATAGTTAAAATGCAGGTTGATATGTTCCTGATTAGGAAGAGCGTCAACATTTACAGAAGGCGGGATAATGGGGTTGAGAGGATTTGCGTAGCAAAATCACTGAGCCGATTGGCTTAATTCTGCTCCTAAGTCTTATGATTTTAGGGTGCATCTGGAGTATTGTATTCACTTCTGATTGTCCAGCTTTTAGAAGGATTGGAGAGGGTGCAGAACAGGTTTATCAGGGTGTTGCCTGGATTCGGTGGCATGTGCTACAAGTGGAGGTTGATAAACTTGGTTTGTTTACTCTGGAGTTAGAATAGAGATCTGACAGAGGTACACAAGTTTGAGAGATAAGATTTGGGTCGACAGCCTGTATTTTGTTTGTTATTTTTTTACATAAGACTGGTGTCTAATATCAGAGGGCATTTGGTTAAGATGAGATGTGGGAAATTTACAGCAATTGTGAGTGTTTTTTTTTTCATAGAGTTCTGGTACCTGGAATTTACTACCTGAGTCATGTTGAAGGCAACTATGTTAGATATACATGAATGTACAGCAAATGCAAGCATATGGTCAATAATATAAGAAAGGATACCAAAGTATTTTTTTAAAACTTTCCCAGATATATAAAGAGTAAAAAAACAGGAGAGGTTCGATATTGGACCGCTGAAAAATGATGTTGTAGCTGCAGTAACGGGTGAAAAGGAAATACCAGACAAACTCTGTGTGAAGTCACTAGCGGAATTACAAAAAGTAATGAACACCAGTGAACAGAATTGTGTGTTGTGCTATTACAAAGGAAAAGGGGCTTGGAAGATGAAAGGTCTGAAGATAGAAGAGTCACCTGGACTGGGTCGTACAGTGTATCAGGAGCCTGCCTGGGGTGTGTGGGCATTCCCAGAGCGTTAGGACCTGGAGTGAAGGCTTCAGCAGAACCAACAGATGGATTAATGGAAAAATAAAATGTAGAATATTCAGGCTGCAAAGAGAAATACTTTGAATTGTTACTTCAATCCAGAGATCAGCGAATGGCTAATGGTGAATTTTGATTCCCAGGTTTTGCCAAGTCACAGACTAACACTTGAGATGTGGTTTGAACTGAGCATTTCATCACTCACCTATCAGTTGAGTGGGTAATTCAGATAACCCTTGGGCGATGTTCATGTATTCCTGTGGATCAGGACCTGTTTAAATATAAAAAGAATCCATGGAAACAGAGCTAAAATAATTAAAATAACTAAAATGTTTATTTCAATGTGCCTTTGTGTTCAGTGCATGTTTTTAACGTACCGAGCTCCTGTATTTCCCTCAGTATTCTGTCCAACTTCGGTAACTCAGTCCTCCATGTCACAAAGGATTCCCACATCGCCCTCCGGGCCCGGGAGCCTTTACCCATCACCAAACTGAGGAAGAGTCTGGAACTCTCTGTCCGGTTTCCCTTCTCTGTCAGTTCAGTGACTTTCTAGAAAAGGAAAGTAATAAATTTACTGTGAAGCAGACATACAGACAGACATGGAGAATGTGCAGGAAAATATCTGTTCATGGTCCCAGTAGCTTCAGAAATGATGCAGTCACTGGGCTGTTGCCTGATCCTCCCTGGGTTCAGTCGTTAACAAAGAAACTCTAGCTGAGGGAACTTCTAAATCAATATTGTGAAAGAATAAGGATCTACTGACACCCTGCAGTATATTCAACGTGATTAATTTACTTATCCATCAATGTGTAACATTACATCAAAAAGATGTGACAACAAGAACGGAAGAGAGGGAGAGCGAGGGAGCAAAAAATGGATGGTGGGCATCACTGAATCGTGGCTGAAAGATCATATTTGGGTGCTCACATCCAAGGATAAATATTTAATCGAAAGGAGAGGCAGGTGGGTGAAAGGGTTGGGTTGACTCTGTTGTCATAAAAAATGAAATGTGCTTCTAAAGAAGTGATAGCAGATTGGACGGTGTAGTTGTTAAGATACTGTGTAGGAAAGAAAATGACCCTGATGGAACAGTAACCAGGATGTGGGATACACATTCCAGTGGGAGAGAGAAGAGGCATGTAAAGATTTCAATGTTAAAATAGTCATGGGGAATTTCAATATGCAGGTAGCTTTGGAAAATCAGGTCGGTGTTGAATCCCAAGTGAGGGAATTTATAGAATGCCTATGAGATGGCTTTTGAGAGAAGCCTATGGTTGAGTCCACTATAGGAAAGGCAAATCTGGATTCAGTGTTGTGTATTGCACCAGATTTGATTGGGAAGCTTAAGGTAAATAAACCCCTAAGAGGCAGTGATCATAAAATAGCAGAACTGACACTGAAGTTTGAGAGGGAGAAGGTAAAAGTTAGATGTATCAGTTTACACTGGAATAAATGAATTACAGAGAAATGAGAGAGGAGCTGGGCAAAAATAAATTGGAAGAGGCAACAACCAAGCAGGAATAAAGTATGACTATGACTATGACTATGACTAGGAATAGATGAAGATTCTGGGAGTGATTCAGAAGGCACAGGTAGAGGTAGATAATCCCAAATATGAAGAATTATTCCAAAGGCAGGATGATCAACCGTGGCTGACGAGGAAGTCAATGCAGCACAAAAGCAAAGGAGAGGGTATAGAGTATAGCAAAACATAATGGAAAACAGAAGGACTGGGAGGCTTTTACTAACCAGCAGAAAGCAACGAAAAGCCGTAAGTAGAGAGAATATGAAATATGAAGGTAGGCTAGCTAATAATGTAAAATAGCTTACCAAATATATGCCCTTTCAGGACAACCTATTGATTTTTGATGTCATGCGATATCAGCTTTGTGCGTGGTGGTTCCTGTCTAACCAATCTGAATGTTGGACCAGGAAGTTACCGGGAAAGTTGATGAATGGAAGGAAGTGGGTGTTGTCTGAATGGACTTTAGCCCAGCATTTGACAAGGCACTGCAGAGGAGGGTGGGGACTCTTTGAATGACAGGTGATGCTCAGCCTGGTGAAATAAATAGGAGGTCAGATGATACAGACCTCAGACACATGATCTGGACACTGAATGAGCATTGCTGTGCCCGCAGAGAAAGTGGGATTTGGAGGATTGATCAGGCGGATTGATCCAAATTGCTATTCCAGTTTGAAGGAAAAGGAGTTGACTGGTGGGGAGCTGTCTCTGTGTCCACCCTCGCCTGGGTGATAGCTCCACCACAGAAGACCGGTCCCCCTGGTTAAAGTCACAGTCGGTGACTTGTGAAGCATTTCGGACGACGACGAGAAGATCGACTGCATCAGCTCACCTGAAGACTCAACTCTGTCTCTCTCTCTCCCCATCACTACTCAACTAAATACCACGAACTGAACTGAACTGAACTTTACTCAACATCGTAAGACCGTATCTTTTTACCCCTAGACTTAAAGAAACTTGGTTTTTCATACATATATATTCCACACTTACTTTAATATATAATCATTGCTAACCTGTGTGATTTATTTACTTTGATATTACTGTATTGCGTAGTAACTAATAAATATTATTAGTGTATAGCAATACGAGACTCCAAAGTGGTTTCCATTTCTGTTGGTTTCTTTATCCCTGTCATGGGGTACGTGACAATAGGCAGTTTCAGTAGACCAGCATGGAATAGATGGGCCAAAGAGCCTGTTTCTGTGCTGTACTTTCCTATGACGATGACATGTCAGCCACTCATTGTTCAGGAACTCAGACGGAGACTGGACCAGCTGTGGTTAGCAGGTTTCCCTCCCTCAAGTACCACAGTGAAGTCAGTTGGCCCAATTTACAATCTGACAGTTTAATATTCATCCTGGATTAATGAGCTGAGGTGAATTTGACTGACGGTCCCGATAAGACGTGAAATTAGTTTTAGACTGAATGTCTGTTCAACAGCCCAGATATGCAGCCACTGCTCGTGTATCACACTGATAAATACAGCAGGTGTGAGAGGAAAAGGTGACACTGAACCTGTAGTTCCCAGTGCTCCCCACCTTAACAGCTGAAACCAGATCTGCTGGAGACCATCAGAGATCAACATCTCCATTGCCACGTAGAACTCCTAGAACGTGCAGGAGATGAATATTAATCAATATTCCCTCTGATACCAGCAGTTCGGTGACAATAGACTAAACACACTCACCTCATTTTCTTCTCTACTGAAATGTCCCTCCTTTGTCAACATCCAACCGAGTCTCTCAACCTTTTCTTCAATCGCTTGTTTAAGTCTGTCTCTGTAGAACTTTGTCAGCTGGTACAGTCGATATTCCTCCCCCTGTGCCAGGAGGTCAGAGATTGTAAACTCTGGCTCTGCAAATATAAAAAGTGAATGTAGTCACAAACTCAAATATCACCTGTCTCCACTGCTCTCACCCAACCCAACAAACCAGTCATGTCAACAACCTCAGTGTTCACCTGCCTTCATCTGGAAACATGGATTTTATCCTAATCTCTGACACTGGACTAAAACCGAACCATCAATGCGCTAGACATGACGTTACCAGAAGGACCACATTTACTAGAAACCTGTTTCTCCCACCGTCCCACCCACTCACCCATCGCAGTTTAAGATGGGCAATAAATGTTGGGACTGCCAATGATAGTCGCTTCCCAGAGATACTCTCTCCATCCTGGTGAATACGTTTCCCACAACTGTTATCCTGGAAATACTCTCTTATCCGGATAGCTGCGTTTCCTCCGATACACATCCTGGATATCATCAGAACAGGTAGTACATTTCCTGTAGTGCGGTAACGGGTGCCCCCCTACACCACATGTACCACATCCACACATTTCCCCTCTCTGACCAACCCTCCAACAAGGAATCACATTTACCCTCCTCCCTGCCACATTCTGCGAAAACATTACCCTCATATTTCACTCACCCACTCCCTGTTGGGGACTTGACAATTCCGTGTTTAATGAGCTTCTGGGCTGACAGACAGTCGCCTCACTTGTACCAGTTCCAGGGTCCTGATCAGTGTCTCTGACGTCACTGTCTCTGGGCTGACAGACAGTCACCTCACTTGTACCGGTTCCAGGGTCCTGCTCAGTGTCTCTGACGTCACTGTCTCTGGGCTGACAGACAGTTGCCTCACTTGTACCAGTTCCAGGGTTCTGCTCAGTGTCTCTGACGTCACTGTCTCTGGGCTGAATTTGCTCCACTTCCGCTGCGGCCGGACCGCATTCCATTGGGACGTCGCTCTCAATCTGACCCTGCTTTGGTACCTTGATTCCCATGTCCCGATCATCTTCCCTCAATGAGTTGCCTGGTAAAAACCTCTTGAGTACTTTCCGTACCCGGTTTAATTTCCCACCTGAAGTAAATGATGAATAGCAGGTTTAGAGTGATTTATACTCGAGCAAGGATTCACAATGGGTGCCTGCAATGGAGCCGAGACTCCGGCTGACCAGATTTGGAGTGGGACTGTGCTAGTGAATGAGAACCACACTTCCTGCTAGGTGACCGTCCCGATAAGCCGGTGTCTGGACACATCCACTCCCAGGAAAAAACTGGATAGACACAGTAATACTGATCACCGACTACGCATTAGTTGAACACACTGATAACCAGCGGTTATTAATGGAACAGCATCAGGTGATACGGGGAATTATCACTGGGATTATCTTTCATAAACATAAATCTCCCTGGGTCACAAACTGTCCAGTCACCTGTGTCACTCACAAACAATCCACTGGATTACTCATGGTCCGATCCTCTAGATCACACGTTCTCTGTTTGCTTTGTCTTACATTGTCTTGTCCCCTGGGTCACAGACTGACCATTGCCTTGATGCCTGGTCCCCTGGGTCCCATCCCGTCACCTGGAGGATGATTGTCATGTAACAACTATACAAGTCATTGGCAAAGGGAGCGTCTTGGCGTGCAGTTCTCGTAGCTAAACTTAAAGTCTCACCGAGAGAGCTTTGCATTCATTTGCGGTTGCTGATCTATAGGATGGATGTGATTCAGCTGGAAAGACTGTCGAGAAGATTGTCAAGTATGTTACTGGATGGAGCTGCTTGGTTTTTGTGTTATATGTTTCGGCTGGGACAGTTTGCCCTGGATCAGGGGAGCTTGAAGGGTGACCTTACACACGTACATAAAGTAATCAGGGGTGCAGAGAGGGTGGATAGTCATAATATGTTTCCCAGGTTAGGGGAGTCTGAGACTCGAGGGCAGAAATTTAAAAGGGACTGAAGGGGCATTTTTTCACGTGGCGGGTGATGAGTATAAATTGCACGCAGTCAGAGGAGGCTGTAAACACAAATAAAAGGATTCGTTTCCAGGCTGTAATCTCTGTTTTATTCCACCTGGAATCACAGAGTTGAGCACAATCACAATGCCCACCGGAGACAGAGACAGTTGGTCACTGGTTATACCGGGTCTCCCATCAGAGATACTGGGAATTTAAATTCAGGTAGCAGATCATCTCAAGAGGGAAATATTGAGAACTCACTTTCACCATTTGGCCACAGACCAGACATGGATTGGGATATTGAAACAAAATCAGAATCAGGTTTATTATGACCGGCATGTGACGTGAAATTTGTTAATTTAGCAGCAGCAGCTCAATGCAATACATAATCTAGCAGGGAAAAAAATAATACTGAATAAAAAAAATAAACAAGTAAACCAATTACGAATATTAAATAGATTTTTTAAAAACTTGCAAAAACAGAAAGACTGTATATTAAAAAAATCTAAGGTAGTGTCCAGAGATTTAATGTCCATTTAGGAATCGGATGGTAGAGGGGAAGAAGCTGTTCCTGAATCGCTGAGTGTGTGCCTTCAAGCTTCTGTACCTGCTTTCTGATGGTAACGGTGAGAAAATGGCATGCCCTGGGTGCTGAAGGTCCTGCATAATGGACGCTGCCTTTCTAAGACACTGCTCCCTGAAGATGTCCTGGGTACTTTGTAGATTCATACCCAAGATGGAGCTGACCAGATTTACAACTTCCTGCAGCTTCTTTCGGTCCTGTGCAGTAGCCCCTCCATACCAGACAGTGATACACCAAACCAGACCACAAGTTTATCTAAAATGAAGTGTCTCCTGATCCTCAGCCATTTCCAAGGCTGGCAATGTTCTCGGCTCGGTTACAGAAAACAGAGTTTGGAAAATTTCCCTCATCTACTTTCCCTCAGAGTTTGGAAAATTTCCCTCATCTGAATTTTATAAATAAAAGTTGGAGATGTCTTTCACCTCTAAACAGGCCGATGTGCAACAAGCCCTGAGCCTGGACTTTTACGTAACAAACAACACCGCCGTCACATTCCTGTTTGTGTTTCACTCTCAACCTACTGATTCAGGGTCTCCGGCTCCTTTCACTCAGGTGGAGCTTTGCCTGGTGAACGAAGTCATTCGACCATTACTGGTGTCAGGTCCCTGCACTGGGACTGTTGGACTGATCAATTACACAAAGCCACTTTACCAGTGGGATCAATGACACTTTTCTCTGCCCTGTTAGCACCTGTGTAAGTTTCTTCATCTGAACTAGTAACCATATAACAATTACAGCACGGAAACAGGCCATCTCGGCCCTTCTAGTCCATGCCGAACTCTTACTCTCACCTAGTCCCACCAACCTGCACTCAGCCCATAACCCTCCATTCCTTTCCTGTCCGTATATCTATCCAATTTGTTTTAAACGACAACATCGAACCTACCTCAACCACTTCTGCTGGAAGCTCGTTCCACACAGCTACCACACTCTGAGTAAAGAAGTTCCCCCTCATGTTACCCCTAAACTTTTGCCCTTTAACTCTCAACTCATGTCCTCTTGTTTGAATCTCCTCCATTCTCAATGGAAAAAGCCTATCCACATCAACTCTATAAATCCCCCTCATAATTGTAAACACCTCTATCAAGTCCTCCCTCAACCTCCTATGCTCCAAAGACTAAAGACCTAACTTGTTCAACCTTTCTCTGTAACTTAGGAGATGAAACCCAGGCAACATTTTAGTAAATCTCCTCTATACTCTCTGAACTTTATTGACATCTTTCCTATAATTTGGTGACCAGAACTGTGCACGATACTCCAAACTTGGCCTTACCAATGCCTTATACAATTTCAACGTTACATCCAAACTCCTATACTCAATACTCTGATTAATAAAGGCCAGCAAACCAAAAGCCTTCTTCACCACCCTATCCACATGAGATTCCACCTTCAGGGAACTATGCACTATTATTCCTAGATCACTCTGTTCTACTGTATTCTGCAATGTCCTACCATTTACCATGTATGTCCTATTTTGATTAGTCCTACCAAAATGTAGCACCTCACATTTTTCAGGATTAAACTCCATCTGCCATCTTTCAGCCCAGTCTTATAACTGGCCTAAGTCTCTCTGCAAGCTTTGAAAATCTACTTCATTATCCACAATGCCACCTATCTTAGTATTATTTGCATACTTACTAATCCAATTTACCACCCCATCATCTAGACCATTAATATATATGACAAACAACACTTGACCCACTACCAATCCCTGAGACACACCGCTACACACCGTCCTCCAATCTGACACACAGTTATCCACCACTACTCTCTGGCATCTCCCATCCAGCCACTGCTGAATCCATTTTACTATTTCGATATTAATGCCTAACGATTGAACCTTCGAAGTGCAGCTACAGGACAGAAGTTTAATGATAAAGATCCCAGTGAACGTACCTGTAGCCATTCTGATTCTGACTGACGATTGTCGTCGTCTTGTTTACACTTTGGTCGCGGTGCAGGACAGCTCCAGCTGTTGGTGATGCCCTGAATTACATACAACAAGCAGACAGTGAGTCAGAAAGAGTACGATTCTTTGCAAAATGTGACCGTATCGCCACCCTGTGTATCAGAGCAGCAGTTTGCTTAGGGAACAAACATTCCCTGTTAACATCAACTCCCACACCATGTCTGTACGTCAGTCCAGTGATATCTGGCGAATCCTATTGACAGAGTCAGAGAGCAACAGAGCACAGACACAGACCCTTCAGCACAATGAGACAATGCTGACCACAGTGCCCACAGAGTTGGTCCCAATTTCCTGTGTTGGGCCCATTTCACTCTTGGCCTCTTCACTCCATCTACACATCCCAACTGCTATCGTCACAATCACTGTCTATCTCATTGGTAACTCTGAAGCAAAGCATTCATTAAGCACCGCATCACCGCATCCTCCAGGCACATTTCCTCCCTTGCTCCTGTGTAGTCCTACCCTCAATCTATTCATCCTCCTCTTCTTTTCCCACATGTAGAACGCCTTGGGCTTTCCTTCATCCTGCTTCTCAAGGACACTTCAAGTTCCTTCGACCTCTAAGTCATTACTTAAGCTCCTTCCAGGCTACCTTATAATTTCCTAGAGGCTTGCTTGGATGTTGCTTCCTAAACCTAAATAATGCTTCCTTTTCCCTCTTGCTTAAATGTTCTCATCTCTTGTGACCACAGTTTGTTTATATAAACATTCTTTCACTGTGGGTGGAACCGTATATAAGTGTTCCTGAAACAACCTTCACATTTCCATTGTGTATTTCCCCTTGAAAATGTTTTCCCAATTTACACCCCAAAGTTGCTCCGAATACCATTGTAACAATCCATCCACTAATTAAATACTGTCTCGTAGGGTCTGCTACTATCCTTGTCCATGACCATGATAAAAGTTGGGGTGTTGTGGTCACTGTCTCAAAAGGGCCACCCATTGTGACATCAGTCACCTGACCAGCATCATTGCCTCATATTAGATACAGTACGGCAACTCCTCCAGTGAGCCCATCCACATACTGTGTCAAGAATCCTTCCTGGACACACAACACATTCTGCCCCATTGACACACTTTGGAGCGAGGAGGTGGAATCAACATCAGGAAAGTTGAGGTCAACAATGATAACAACCTTGTTGCTTTTGCACCTTTCCCAACGCTGCCAAGTTATCTGCTCTCATTATCCCTGTGGCTTTGGGGGAGGCCTATAGAATACTCCCAGAATGATAGCCCCCTTTCCGTTTCTGACTTTCACCCACATTGATGTCCTCTGTGTATGTCGCTGTGATACCATCCCTAATTAGTACAGAGAATTCCCCCCCATTCACCCCCCACCCCCATATGTATTATGAAACAACTAAAACCTGGAGCATCAAACACCAATCCTGCCCTTGTAACAGTCAGGTCTGTGTAATGGTGATAACATGCCATCCATTACTCGGATTTCCAGAAACTGCAGATTTTCTCTTTTTTTTTTGATAGGTCATCATTCAGTCATGGTACAAGTCATAATACATAGCAGAATTAGGTAAAATGGTCATTCTAGTCTGCTCCATAATCAATCATGAAGGATTATTTTTCCAACACTGTATTGTTGCTTCCCTGCTATAATACTCAACCCATTTAGCAATCCAGAACATGAATATACCCAACGATAGCCTCCACCACCCTCTGTGACATCAAATTCCACAGATGAACCAACATTTGGCTGAAGTAATTGCTCTCACCTCAGTTTTAAAGTGAAGCTTCTTTATTCTGAGGCAGCACTCTCAGATCCCAGACTCTCCGTCTAATCAAGACACCCTCTCCATTCCCACTGCATCCAGACTTGCTGTTATTCAGTTGGTGTAAATAATCACCCCCGCCCTAACTTCCACCCCCCCCACACCAAACCCCAACCACCATCCCTCTGAACCCCACTAAACACAGGCCCAGGTCCATCAAATGCTCCACATGCATAATGCTTATTCTTCAGATTATTCTTGTGAACCTTGTTATCAACAGCTGTACTGAATACATTTCCGGGGAAAACAGGACAATTGGTACCAGGATAATGTACTGGGAAAAGCTGTGCTTTCTTTACTCTTCTGTCAACTCTCACAAAATGTTCCAGGGTGAATGTAATACAGATAAACTGGAATCACTGAAATGCTCAGCAGGTAAGGAACAGCTGTGGGGAGAGGAAAAAAGTTAGCAATTCGGTTTCCTAACCTTTCATCAGAATGGATTCAAACATCATCCAGTTTTTAGTGGAAAATCTTGGGTTGTTCTCCATGGAGTGGTAGGGACTGAGGGAAGATCGGATGGAGGTTTATAAGATTATGAAAGACATAGATAGAGTAGACGGGGAGTATTGTTTCACTGTTTAGAAATGTCTAATACCAGAGGACATGCAATGAAGGTGTGAGGGAGTAGTTGCAAAGGAAATGTGAGGGTAAGTTTTTCTACTCAGAGAGGTGTGGATGCCTGGAATGCGCTGTCTGTTATGGTGGTGGAAGCCAACACATTGGAAGCTATTAAGAGATGTTTAGGTAGGCACATGGGTATGAGGAAGATTGAGAGGATATGGACATTGTGTACGTAGGTGTCATTATTTTTTTTGGGGGGGGGGGTTGATTTACTTTTTATCTGGTTTGGCACACCATTGTGGCCCATGTGCCTGTTCCTGTGATGTACTGTTCCATGTTCTGTTCTATCTTCAGCATCTTGAGTTTCCCTTTGACTCCCACTGGCAGATAGACAGGTGACAGTGAGGGGGAATTTCCAAAAGTGAATTGAATTCTGAAACCCCGGTCTATTTCTACTGGGGCAAACACAAAATAGCGTATTAATCACAGCCTCTCCCTGCGAGGGATGGAATGGGAACTCATTCTCTGCTTTGCTTCAGAACTTCAGAACCAAACATCTGAGCACAGAACAGAAATACTCGCTCAACATCTCAAAAACCCGGACAACCTGATCCCCTGATTCATTTTATCTGGGTGAAAACGTGTGGTATCCCAGGATCCAACCTCAGAGGGTCACAGCCCACACCCAGAGCCTCACACATCTTTTCCACATATCACATTGGGTGTTTCCACATCTCACACTGACAGACTCACGCTACCAATATCCAGCCCCTGGAGACGTCTGCTTCACTGCGGAAGGAGGAACATCCAGCCACATCTGTAAAAGCACCAACGTAGACCGAAGCCCAAACACTACCAGTTCCATATTCCTGGAGCCCCCATCCCAAGATTGTATCTCAAGCACCAACTCTCCCAGGGCTCTTTGCTGCCGGTAATATGCGGCAGTGTCTCAGCTAATCCCAGTTCAATCTTCTTGCTGCGTGGGATCTCGCCCAGTACAGCTGGCTGCCATGTTTCCTGCAGTGTAGCAGGAACAAAATGTAAAATTATAAAGTAGAAAATGCTGGGAACTCAGTTCATCAGACTACATCTCTGAAAGGACAAATGGTGGAAGACCCAGTTTCAGAACTGAGACTGTTCGAGATGCTGCCTATCTGCTGAGCGTTTCCAGTATTTTCTCCTCCTTACTTTGAATTTCCTGCAACTGTAGTATTCTCTCCCTCCTCGTTTTAATGCACAGATAGTAACTGATTGTAAAATATCAACAACACCCTAAACAGTAAATGCCACCCCACCCCAACTCATTTGTTAGTTCTCAGTTCATCCTGACCCTGGTGTAATACATCCCATACAGTCAATGCTCACAGCATCCTTTCCTCCCACTGTCACTCTGTTACATTTGCTCCTGAGGCCACTGTCTCTACGCTGAGAGGCGGTGACCACAGAGTGATAAAAAGTACAACACTTGCTGCAGATCTGACAGGCCGTTACCCTGGAAACGGAGGAAGTGGCTCACCGAAAATAACCGAGAAAGGAAACAACAAACTCAACATCAGATGCTGAGAGTTTCATTATTACAAAGATTAACACTGCAGCCATTTTGTAACGGGGAAACTAAAATTGAAATGGCTGTTTTTACCCTGCCATGTGCTGTATTCAATTAGACCTCTGGTAGTTCTTATTAACAAAGGAAAAAAAAACAACAACAAAAACACACAAAAAAATAAAAAAATAATAAAACAACAACGAATCCTGGAAAATTAAATGAAGTAAAAGGTGAAAGAGAGCACTTTACAACGATGACATAGGTCAGAAGAAAGTTTGCTGATACTGATCAGTGAGGTATCCTAAAATGACACAGCTAGAACAAACAATAAGAAATTTGGCATATACCGTTTGCCCCTGACCAAACTTTATCAATGAGTCATGGAAAGTATCCGATCTGGATACTTCCCGCCTTCGTACGGCTGCTGCTCTGCCCATGAGAAGTTGAAACATCAGAGAACTGTGGACACAGCTGAGCACAGCATAGAAACAGGCCGCCCCCACCCCCCATGAACTGTCTCTATATTCCCCGTTGCCTCAGCAAAACAGGAAACAGAATCAAAGTTCTCCACAAACCTGGACATTCTCACCTCTCCCCACCCATCCGGTGGAAGATTAAAAGAAAACAGAAACATACCACTGGGCTGAAGGATGGCCTCCATTTTGCTGTGATATCAAATTGAATGTTCCCAGTATGATAGGACACAGCTTAATAAGATGGACTGTCCACCTCACTATCTAACTCCATGTGACCTTGGACCATATGTCTACCTGCACCGCACTTTCTCTGTAACCATAATGATTTGTTACATTCAGTTATTATTTTACCTTCCATCACCTCAATGTTCTGTTGTAATGTATTGATTACTATGGATGGTTCGCAAGACAGGTTTTCACTATACCTCGGTACATGACAAGAATAAACAATTCCCCACTTTAATTGTGTGGAAACATCAGAGAGAACGAGCTTTTCCTCTGGAACATCTGTAGAGAGTTTTCACTAAAGTGTACACACTATTGAGGAACCCACATAGAAATATAGAAACATAGAAAATAAGTGCAGGAGTAGGCCATTCGGCCCTTCGAGCCTGCACCGCCATTCAGTACGATCATGGCTGATCATCCAACTCAGAAACCTTCCCTCCATACCCCCTGATCCCTTTAGCCACAAGGGCCATATCTAACTCCCTCTTAAATATAGCCAATGAACTGGCCTCAACTGTTTCCTGTGGCAGAGAATTCCACAGATTCACCACTCTCTGTTTGAAGAAGTTTTTCCTAATCTCGGTCCTAAAAGGCTTCCCCTTTATCCTCAAACTGTGTCCCCTCGTTCTAGACTTCCCCAACATCGGGAACAATCTTCCTGCATCTCGCCTGTCTAATCCCTGTAGGATTTTATACGTTTCAATAAGATACCCCCTCGATCTTCTAAATTCCAACGACTATAAGACTAGGCGAACCAGTCTTTCATCATATGAAAGTCCTGCCATACCAGGAATCAATCTGGTGAACCTTCTTTGTACTCCCTCTATGGCAAGGAAGTCTTTCCTCAGAGTAGGGGACCAAAACTGCACACAATACTCCAGGTGTGGTCTCACCAAGGCCTTGTACAACTGCAGTAGTACCTCCCTGCCCCACTATTCGAATCCTCTCGCTATAAAGGCCAGCATACCATTCGCCTTTTTCACCGCCTGCTGTACCTGCATGCCCACTTTCAATGACTGGTGTATAATGACACTCAGGTCTCGTTGCACCTCTCCTTTTGCTAATCAGCCACCATTCAGATAATATATATACACACACACAGATAAATGGAATACGCTTAATTCTCACATTAATATGGTCACATACCCGGAAATATCGGCAAGTCGTAACAGGGGAATGGAATCAAGAACAAAATGCCCAGACAGAAAGAGATGACGTCACAGATCTGGATGTCACTGCTGGTCTCAATGGGTGAAAGATAAAACTGCTCATACACGTGGGGAAATGCCTCGAATGTGGAGTTACTGCCATTAATCTTCTCTGTCTGCAAAAGCACGACAGGCCGAATGGCCGCTTCCCGTGTACTGGAACTATGTAAAACAATTGTCGACCCCAGGCATCGCCGCAGGTGAAGTTTAGATCCGCTACCGGGCCGGGTGATGGACATAAAGATTCCCGGGTACAACTCCACAGATGGGAGTAGTTCCAGCATCCCGCCTCATCCCGCTCCCAGGACTAGAGCAACAGGGGCTGAGCGGAGGCTCATCTCCGGCGGCTCGGTGTGAAGGTCCCACAACCAGGATCGACCCCGGCAAGTTTTGGCCAGCAACCCGGACCGAAACCGCCTGTCCGTGTGACTTAACGATACTCACTACCCATCGTCAGATTTCCCGCTCGGGACCGGCCTCAATACTCACCGATGGGAGCTTCCTCCGCAGACAGTAAATCTTCCCCCGGCTCCCCGCCGACGATCCGCATCAACACTGAACGGAAAGGAAACCACCGACTGTCGAGACTGAGCATGCGCAGTATGAGCTCCGCGTCTCCAGCGCTGTGGCGGGCGGAGAGCGGTGGTGGGGGTGCGGACACAAACCTGCAGATGCTGCAGCTCCGCGGTAAACGGGATTGGCGAGTCTCTCATGTCAATATTAGAATCAGGTTCAATATCACCGGCATTCGTCATAAAAATTTGTTACCTTTACGGCAGCAATACTAAGTAATACATAATAACAGAGAAAAACTGTGAACCACAATAAGGACGTGTGTGTGTGTGTGTGTGTGTGTGTGTGTGTGTGTGTGTGTGTGTGTGTGTGTGTGTGTGTGTGTGTGTGTGTACAATTTTTTGAGAAGCACAGATGAATGCAAGAGGTTCAAATCTCCCGTAAATAGGGTCATACATCGGGAAACAGTGGCTGCACTTCAGCAGGTCATAACGGTAAAATGGGCTGAAAAACAAATGCCCACCCACAGTGGGAGGAGGTGACTAATCTGGACGCCACCGCCTTGTCTGAACGGGCGAAAGATGAAAGATGGGTATAGTCCCGGGATCACCGCCTCATTCCTCCCCCGCCCGTCAGGACGAGAACAACAGGGACTGAGCAGAGGTTCATTTCGGACGGTTCGCTGTGAAGGTCTCACAACCCGGACCGACGCCGGCAGGTTCTGCTCCAGGAAGCGGGGCGAGGCCGCCAATTCGGAGAAGTTAACGGCACTGACTGCCCAACATCAGGCCTCCCCGCTTGGGACCAGCCTCGATACGCACCGATGTGAACTTGATGTCTTCACCCCGCAGTCAGCGATCCCTCCCTCGGCTCAGTAAAGCAGAGCGGAGGGCGGGACTTGGGAAACAAACCGGTGTGACGAACCAGCAGCAATAGATTACAAATAGAGTCCGGGTTAGATGTTAAAACCACTATCTTTATTAGTAACTACTTATAATATCTTAACTTAAGCAGGATAAACAAAAGTTAACAGTGTTACGTAGGCACATATGTGTGTGGCTTCCAAGGTAACAAACTTGGAAACAAAGCTAGAGTCTTACGAGGGTGAAATATGCAAGTTCGGTTGTCCACGAAGTGAATAATGGGAGAGAGAGAGATATCTGTAATCCCAGGCAAATGCAGAGAGTAGGCGATCACGTCGAATTTCACAGATAAACGGAAGAGCCGTCGTCGAAGATCTTATCCGTTGAATCGATCCAAAGTCCACTCAAATATCTCACCAAAGTGACCTGTCACAGGAATGTCGTCTTCAAGTGGTGACCACATCATATACCCAGGCAAGGGTTAACTTCGAGTGGTCCCACAGGACATTCCTGAACCCACTCCGATGGATTATACGAAGTTTGAGACACGTTCATCTGGAGCAATCCTGCCCCGGCAGTTCTTAGTTCTAACTCTTACTCAGACTGCGAAAGTACCTGTGCGCGCTCTCGCTCTCTCTCTTCTCTCTCTCTCTCTGTCTCTATTTTAATCTGCACAAACTGCGAAAACTTGTGACTGACGTCATAGTCCCGCCTCACTCAGGCGATCTTAAAGTGACAGTCCACAGTGCGAAACCGCAGGCCCGTAACAACCGCAACTGCTGCACATCTGCGGTAATGTGTGATCACGTGACCGGTGGGAGGGTCTCCCCTGACAATGTCAGAATCTGGTTTAATATCACCGGCAATGTCGTGGAACGTGTGATCTTTACGGCAGCAGTATAATGTAATTCATCATAGCCGAAAAAAGTAAATTTATAGATGTGTGTGTGTGTGTGTGTGTGTGTGTGTATTAAATTAAATAAGAGTGCAAAATTTAAATTAAAGCGTAATTAACCGATTCTCCACTGTAGTTGTGTGGAAATATAAGGCAGCCTGGATTGCTGATTTAGATCTTCCAGGGGGAGGTTTAATTGTACTGTACACATTTTTGAGAAGTGCAAATAAATGGAAAAGTTGTTAAATCTCGGAAAGGTGCGGTCATAGAAACATAGAAAACATACAGCACAATACAGGCCCTTCGGCCCATAAAGCTGTGCTGAACATGTCCCTACATTCGAACTACCTGGGTTTTACACATAGCCCTCTATTTTTCTACTGCTGCATATAGTCATCCAGGAGACTATTCAAAGACCCTGTCGTTGCCGGCTCCACCATCTCCACCGGCAGCCCATTCCACGCACTCACCACTCTCTGCGTAAAAGTCTTACCCCTGACATCTTCTCTGTATCTGCGTCCAAGCACCTTAAAACTGTGCCCTCTCGTGCTAGCAATTTCAGACCTGGGAAAAAAGCCTCTGAATATCCACACGATCAATGCCTCTCATGATTTTGTACACCTCTAATAAAGATGATTGAGGTCGAATCGTTCGGATAGAGATGGTGCTCGGTACTCGGTGTCGGAGGGCTGATCGGAGCTCGAGGTTTTCTGAAGACTCAGAGTTGACTGTGGTGGGGCATGGCAGGGAGAGTTTTCTTCCTTCTCCCGTCTGCGTGAGATGCGGACTGTTCCTCATCAAGTTATGGTATTGTTGCACTGTTGTAACTATATGTTATAATGTCTTGGTCTGTCCGGTGTTTTGTGATATCACACCAGAGGAAATATTGTATCATTTCTTAATGCATGCATTACTAAATGATAATAAAAGAGGACTGTGAGTCTTCATAATCTAATTTTACAAATTATCCAGCTGCTGCTGGGTGATCAGATTAAATCGGTTATTTCCCTCAGTCCTATTTCTCGGAGCACTGTAACTGCAGATTCCAAATATAGTTGTAAACTGTACCGAAATTTCGACCCTCCTTGTGGAACACGGCTGCCCGCTGCCTTCCGGCCAGAATTCACTCTAATCATCTGCCTCCTGTGAGTAAGCCAATTGTGAACCAATCAGCCAGGTTTCCCTGTGTCCCATGCCTCCTGACTTTCTGAATGAGTCCACAATGGGGAACTGATCAAACGCCTGACCAAAATTAATGCACCCAGATCGACAGTTCTGATTCTTCTGTTTGTTTTAATTTCACTTTTTCAAATAATTCTGTCTGGCTCAGAAAGGACAACACGTCCCTGAATTGTAGTCTGTGTTGCGTATTAATGATAATTTTGTTTTTGTTCCACAACACTCTTTGCCTTCTCATTCACTATACCAGTCCCACCCTGGTCTGACTGTCCAAATGCACCAACTCTCACTTGTTCAAGTTGAAAACTACTGACCATTTCTCAGACCATTTCCGTAACTAACCAAGATGTCTTTGAAATTCATTGTAACCTGTTGCAATATCAGCTAGACTCCCGAAATTAGTATCAAACTGGCTAACCGTGCCATGTACATTCTTATACAAATCAATGGCATGAATAACAAATTAATGAGGTCTCGACACTGACACACACATCCCACTCGTCACAGGCCTCCATTCGCTAAATCCATCTTCAATCATCACCCTCTGCTTCTTGTTCTCGATCCCGGTGTGAATCCACCTCGCTAGCTCCCCGTGAATCCCATGTGACCAAACCTTCCAGATCAGCTGCCATGCGGGATCTCCTTACAGACATTTCCAAAGTTCAGATGAACAACATCACTGCCCTATTTCATCAATCCTCATAGTTAGCTGTTCAAAAATCTCCAGAATACTTGAGAGGTATGATGTCCCACTGGGTGTGCAGACGGCAATTTCCCCATAACCAATGTCCAACCGCCTCAGACTTCAGCTTCACTGCAGACTGAGGAAATTCCAAACCAGCTGTCGAATTACCAACCTGGACTGAAGCCTGTATACTGCCAGTTCCATATTCTCAGAGTCACCTGCCCAATATTATCACCCGTACAAAGACGCTCTGGTGCCGGTGATTTGCCGTGATGTTCCTACTATTTCCAATTCACAAACTGAGATGGAACTGGAACCTAATGACCCTCTGCCGTGGCCAGTGGTCAGGCTGGTTCCCCGGTCTGTAGATTGTGAGAGGATGCAGATACGCTTCAGCTTGTTTCCAACGACTAAACTGAGCACATTTGATCACAATGCCATTGCTGTGTGGGATCTTGCCCAGCACAGCTATCTGCCATGTTTCCCCTCAGTGTAGCAGGAACAAAATGTAACATTATAAAGTAGAAAATTATGAGAACTCAGTACATCAGTTTACATCTATGAAAGGAGAAATGGTGGAAGACCCAATATCAGAACTGGAACTGTCCAAGATGCTGTCGATCTGCTGAGCTTTTCCAGTATTTTCGTCATCTTACTTCAAATTTCCTGCAACTGTAGTATTCTCTCCCTCTTCATTTTAATGCACAGATGGTAACTGATTGCAAAATATCAGCAACGCGCTAAAATCTAAATACCACCCCACTCCAATCAGTTCGTTATTTCAGAGTTCATTCTGACCTTGGTGTAATACATTCCATACAGTCAATGCTCACAGCATCCTTTCCTCCCACTGTCACTCTGTTACATTTGCTCCTGAGGCCACTGTCTCTACGCTGAGAGCCGGTGACCACAGAGCGATAAAAAGTACAACACTTGCTGCAGCTCTGACGGGCTGTTACCCTGGAAACGGAGGAAGTGGCTCACCGAAAATAACCGAAAAAGGAAACAACAAACTCAACATCAGATGCTGAGAGTTTCATTATTACAAAGATTAACACTGCAGCCATTTTGTAACGGGGAAACTAAAATTGAAATGGCTGTTTTTACCCTGCCACATGCTGTATTCAATTAAACCTCTGGTATTTCCAGCTATCAAAAAAAAACAAACAAAAAAAAACACACAATCCTGGAAAAGATGCAAAACAAAACTTCACAATGAAGGCAAAGTTTAGAAGAGAGATTGCTGAAATATATCATTGCGGCAATGGGATACAGACTGGACAGAGGTTGAACAAGATGAGCAGGGAATGAGCAGATGAATCCAGGTGGGAAAAGGAATGTCGTCCAGTAATACACAGATACTGAAATAATAGTACACACTACTAGATAACAGATTCCAATATTACAAAGCCAGAACAAACAATAAAAACTTTGGTATATGTCCTTTTCCACTCTACACATTTTATCAATGTTCCGCAGAGAGTATCCCATCCGGGTACTTCACATCTTCACACGGCTACCGCTCTTCCTTTAACTGAATGAAATAGCGGAGAACTGTGGACACAGCTGAGCACATCATAGAAACCAACTTCCCCTCCATGGACTCAGTCTACACTCCCCACTGCCTCAGTAAATCAGCCAACATAATGAAAGATCCCCACAACCTGAACATTCTCACTTCTCACCCTCCCACTGGGGCGAAGATAAAATAAAACAGAAACATACCACCCAGGCTCCGTGACGGTGTCCATTCGGCTGTGATAAGCGAACTGAATGTTCCCCAGCGGGATGAGTGGACTCCTGACCTCACAGTCTAAATCGATCTGACCTTGTACTACATATCTACCTGCACTGTACTTCCTCTGTAACCAGAATGAGTTGTCACACTCTGGTATCGTTTTACCTCAATGTACTGCTGTAATATATTCATGTGTATGGATAATACCGAAGACACGGTTTTCACTCTACTTCTGTACATGTAAATCAAACTAAAGATTCCCCATTTTAATCGAGTGGAAATATTAGACACCTGGTTTGCTCCTTTGGAACTTCCGGAGGGAGTGTACACATTTCCGACAAACCCAGATAGATGAAAATAGAAGACTTAATTCTCGCATTAATAGGGCCAGATATTGAGAAGCATTTCGGCAAGTAATAGCAAAGGAAAAAAGATGGAAATAAACTTCCCAGTCCCCGAGAGGACGTGAGAGATCTGGATCTCACTGTCCTGTCTGAAAGGGGAAAGATGAAACTACTCATACACGTGGATCAGTGTCCCGAGGGTGCGATTACTCTGTTTAACCCTGGAGTCTGCAAGAACACAACAAGCCGAACGGCCGCTTCCAGTGTAAAACAATTATCGACCCCAGGTATCGATCTCGGTGAAGTTTGGATCCGATACCTGGCCGGCTGATGGGGGTAAAGTTTTGCAGGTACAACTGAACGGATGGGTTCAGTCTCGGCATCACCACCTCATCCCGCTCCTGGGACCAGAACAACCGGGGCTGAGCGGCGGCTCATCTCAGGCGGTTCGGTGTGACGGTCCCATAACACGGACCGACCATGACAGGTTGTGTCCAGGAAGCGGGACGAGGCTGCCAGTTCGAGGAAGTTAACGGGACTCTCTGCCCAACAAAAGTTCCCTCCTCCACGGGATCGGTTTCAGAACTCATCGATGGGAAATTGTCGGTCTCGTTCTCCCCTCGGGACCAAACGGCGATCCGATTCAACAGAGAACGGAAAGTTAACCATTGCCCACCCGGAGACTGTGAGAGCGGCGGCGGGGCCGCGGAAGCAATCGGAAGCAGATCAGCGTTTGAAATGGGAGCAAGAAACTGGATCACGTGATGGGTGGAGGGTCTCCTGTCTGAGCCGGTTCCTCAGCTCCTCGGTTCCCACACTCTGCCCGACCTACCTGCCGCACTACACGTGTAATTTCATATTTCCACCAGCTTCATTTTAAATTTTTCTACGGTACCTTCGCCGTCTCCATCGCTCGCCGCAACCCACCTCGTCTGACACACAATTCAGACCTGAACAGGTATTGTACAGGATTCATTCATATAACTTCTATGTTTATAAACACTGATTTCTATTTACATTCCTCCGGCCTCACTGGACAGGAACACTGAAACATCAAGTGAGAAACAGCAGGAGGTGGCCATTCAGCCCCTCCAACCATCAACAAAATGACGGCTGCTCTCCCATCTCAGCCACATGTTTCTGCCCGATCCTCATTTCCTCGGTCTTCACACATCTGCCGGCCTCTGTTTTATGTGAAGACGATCAGAGATCGTCATCGTCCTCCAGGGATCAGTCTGCTGAATCTCTGAAACAAATACTCTCTAATCTCCTTGATAATCCTCCATGGAATTAAAATCCATCTTCTGCAGCCCCGTGTTGCCCCAACCACTCACTTCCCACCCCCGTTACTATTTCCACCTTCCCACCTCCCCCTCACCTGGATCCACCTCTCACTCCCCAGCTCTTGCCCCATCCCCACCCCTCACCTTTTTTCTCTGACTATTTCCCGTCCACTCTCAGTCCAGAGGGAGGGTCTCGGCCCGAAATGTTGACTGTCCATTTCCCTCCATAGATGCTGCCTGAACCACTGAGTTTTGCCGGCAGTTTGTTGTTTGGTCTGTGTAACCCGTGTTAGTATGGGGAGCGGGATTTTACACCATATTTCAGCACAATCTCACCAAAGCCTGAATAATTGTTACGGTAATTACCAGACTTAAACATGAGAAGCCTGCAAATGCTGGAAATCCAAAGCAACACACAAAATGCTGGAGAAACTCAGCGTATCAGGCAGTATCTATGGAAAAGAGTAAACCGTCGACATTTTGGGCAAAGAGCCTTCTTCGTTACTGAGGAAGGAGAAGGAAGATATCTGAATAAAAACAGGTAGGGGAAAAGAGGCGAGCTGGAAGGTGATAGGTGAAGTCAAGTGTCGTACAGGTCAAGGGCTGGAGATGAAAGAATCAGAGACGTGTTAAAAGGAGAAAGGTGAAGGAAGGGATCCAGGGAGAAGTGATAGGCCGGCGAGAAGAAATGAAAGTTCACAGTGTGGAATAGAGAAGTTTGCGGGGTGGGTGATTTGTTTACTGGAAGGAGAATTCAATATTCATATAATCAGGTTGTGGGATGGAACACAAAATGTTGCTCCTCCGCTCTGAGGGTGGTCTGATCTTGGCACAAAAGGAGGTCATAAATCGAGACATCGGAATGGGAATCAGAATTAAAATGTTTGGCCACTGTGAAGTCCCCCTTGTGGTAGATGATACCGAGATGCTCAACAAAACGGTCTCCCAACTTATGGCGGGTCTCACCAATGTAAAGGAGGCCGCATCGGAAGCATAGGACACAATGGATGACCCCAGCAGATTCGCAGGTGAAATGTTGCCTCACCTGGAAGGACTGCTTTGGCCTCTGAATGGAGGTGAGGGAGGAGGCGTACGGGTAGGTGTAGGACTCAGGCCGCTTGTAGTGATAAGTGGGTGGAGGGAGATTAGTGAGGAGGAATGAATGAACAAGGGAATTGTGGAGGGAGTGATCCCTGTTGAAGGAAGAAGGCAGGGTGGGAGCAAGGAAGCTAAAGATATGATTAGTTGTAAGATCTATTTGGAGATGGTGGAAGTTGCAGAGGCTGAAGGGGTGGTAATTAAGGACAACAGGAACTCTATCACTATTATAGTGGTGGGAAGATGGGGTGAGCAGGAACGGAAGGAAAATGGAGGAGAAATGAGTGAGGACAGCATCAATAGTGGAAATAGGACAGCCACATGATGGGAACAGATGTGGCGGAAGCGAAGAATAATATAATGTACTTTTGACCTTCACCCTACCCACTGCACCTGAGCCCCTCACCATTTAATCACACTCAGTGTTTCTGTTTCTCCGACAGAAGTGGTAATCTCACATTTCCCACATCGGGCTCCAGCTGGCCTGTTGTTCCCACTCTCTTCTTTTGCCTCCGTCACCCCGAAACCTCTCGACAACAGACACAGAACATAGCACAGTACAGCACAGGAACAGGCTCTTCTGCCCACAATGGTGTTCTGAACCAATTAAATTAGTAATCAAATGTCCAACTAAACTAATCATTTCTGCCTGCACCATGTTCACAATCCTTCCATTTCCCTCACATTCACGTGACAATCTAAACACCTCTTACCAATCCCCAATATATCTGCCTCCACCACCACAGCAGGCAGCACATTCCAGTCGCACCACTCTGTGGGGGGAAAACTTACCTCTCACATCCTCTTTGACACCACCTCACCTTAAATGCAAGCATTAGATATTTCAACCATGAGAGAAAGTTATTGTCTATCTACACTACCTATGCTTCTCATAATCTTATAAACCTCTACCTAGTCTCAGGCCAGCCTGCACCACACTAGAGAAACAATCCAAGTTTTACACTGGAATGATCGAAGTGTCCTGGGAAATGGACTTGTGTGGAACATTCAATTTAAATTCATTCTCCTACAGCACAGAGTTTGTCCTACCTCTCGTTACAGCTCATGCCTTACAACCAACGTCCACCCACCCGACCGGAAACTTCTGCTTCATTGCAGAAGGAAGAAAATCCAGCCCCATTTGCAGAAGCACGAAGCCAAAGACAAAGTCCAGACACTGCCAGTTCCATAATCCTGGAGCCCGATCCCAGGATTTTAGTCCAATCACCAACACTCTCAGGACTCTTCCCAGTCGGTAATACGCTGCGGTGTCTTGTCTGTTCCCAGTTCTAAAACTAACACCTCCCTCGTCCCAAACAGAACTGGAACCTGATGATGCTTTAACTGGGCAGGGAACCCAGGCTATGGGTCACCAGCAGCTGGGAATATATTTTAACTTTTCTCCAGCAGGTAAATTGAGTACATTTGTTCACCATGTTATTGCTGAGCGGGATCTGGAGCAGAGCAATTCGCCACCACAACTCCCGTAGTGTAACAAGAACAAAATCTTTTAATATAAAATTGAAAATAAATCACTGGAAGCTCACTACAGGTTTTTCTTCTTTTTGATGTACAAATATTGACTGACTGCAAGATGTTAGCGACATTCTAATCAGATTTGTATAAATGCAATCCCTAAATTCATTAGTTATCTTCTTCATTCCAACAAAGGATTCACATTCCAGGCAGTGAATGCTCAAGGCATCCGGGCATCCACACCGGCTCCAGAGGCCACTGAGGGGCGGTGACCAGAGAGCAATAGAAATGTTCCAAACTCCTTGCAGCTCTGGTGGGCTGTTACCCTGGTGATGGAGGAAGTGGTTCAGGAGAACTAAGTGAAATAAGAAATAACAGACTCAACCTGACATGCTTTGAGCTTCATTATGACAAAGATGAACAGAGAACACTCGGCCATTTTGTAATGGGGAAGCTAAAATTCCAATGTCTGTTTTAACCCTGTATCGGGGTGCATCCAGTAAATCTGTTGGTAGTTCCATCCCTACAGAACTTCCAGCAGTGCAGAAGCTGTTCCGAAATCAAAACACGCTGTTGGATGCCGCTTGTCTGTTCCAAATGTCACTATAGGATATTTACAAAGTCCATCACACAATGCATTGTGGTGATAACCATTAAGTGTCCTTCTCTGTTCAACTGAGTGTTTAAAAATTCCATCATATTCTTGTGTCTGCAAATAACTTATAACTACAATCAACCACAGGCATTGATGTAGGTTTTATTCAGATCCTGCTACTGGACAGATTGATGGCAGGGAAGCTCCCCAGATACAATTGAATGGGTTGAGATTGTGACCTCAGATACAATATTCCCTTCCTGTTAAAAACTTCTTGAACCCATCCACTCCATCCAGACCTCATGATTTCATTGAGGTTCCTGTTCCCAGAGTCACCATCCCACCATTGAGAACAGACCCAGAGACACCAAATTCCCCTCATACTTAAAACCTTTCATTCCAGAATCACTCTTGTGAACTTTGTAAACGAAAACTGGAATAAGCACATTTCCAAGAATAACAGAAAATTTGCTGGCTGGATAATTTATTCAGAAAACCTGTGTTTTCCATACTGCCCCAATAGCTGTCTCAAGCTATCTCCTGATGATCTGATATATCTGTGCGTGGAGCCGAAAGAGATGGGAAGATCTTTAATGATAACTCTGTGCCTGAATTTACTTGGGAGTTAGATATAGAAACGAGGAACGTTAGTTAAGTCATAGATTGTATAGGGATTACACATCAGGAGCTTGCTGTCTTGATATGAATTAGGATGTATAAATCCCCTGGGCCTGAGAAGGTGTACCTCGGACCTTATGGCAGGCTAGTGCAGAGACTACAGGAGCCCTGGCAGACACGGAATGTTTCAAAGGTATGGTTAATATCAGAGAAATATCTACAATATACTTCCGGAAATCATTTGTCTTTGCAACCATGTTGCTGGTATTTAAGGAACTGAGTTACTGGGGTAGGTTTGAACTGTTATAAACTGATTCCCTGATGCACAGAATGACGGCAGATGTTAGCAGGGGTTCCCAATCCTTCTTATGCCATGGACCCCTACCATTAACCATGGCATCCGTGGACCCCAGGTTGGGAATACCTGCTAGAGGTATACAAAACTACGATGGTAGAAATAGTGTGAATGCGTGCAGGCCTTTGGCCTTCAGGTTGGGTAAGGTCATGGGTTTAGGACAAAAAGTGAAATATTTAAAGGGAATTTGAGGACCAACTCCTTCACTCAGAAGGTGGTGCAAATGTGGATGCAGGTTCAATTGCAGTATTGAAGAGAAGTTTGTGTGGGTACATGGATGAGGGAGGTATAGATGTCTATGGTCTGGGTGCACGTGGATGGGTCCAGGCAGAGAATGGCACAGATTAGATGGGCCGAAAGCCCTGTTTCTGTGCGGTAAGAGAATGAATTACATTGTGCGTCCTACACAAGTCCATTTCCCAGGAGACTTCAATCATTCCAACGAAATCTTCTAAAAAACTGCAAATACAAGAAATACTCTACAGATAAAGAATATCTGTGGAGAGGAACAAAGTTAATGCTTCAGCTCCAACACCCCGTGTCAGAATAGCTACAAACAATTTCTGATTTGATTTCAGGTCTCCAGCATCTTGAGTGTTGCTTTAATTTCCAGCTGCTCACAGACAGATGACAGTGAATGGGAATTTCCAAACACGGTGACAATACTGAACCCGAGGTAGATAACCAACAATGCAAACACTGAACAGATCATTCCAGATAGTCACTACCTCTGTGTATTGAGATTACCTCGCAGGTCTATTCGATCTCTCTGATCTTTGGTACGTGTGCCCATTCAGCCGTTCTAACCATCAACAAGATGGCGGCTGCTCTCCCGTCTCAGACACATGTTTCTGCCCCATCCTTATTTCCTCCATCCCTTCAATCTCCACACATCTGCCGACCTCTGCTATACGTGAGGACGATCACTGAGTCTTCACCACCCTCTGTGGTGGGGATTTACAGACATTCACCACCCTTGGAGTGGGGACATTTCCCCTCATCTCAGTCCCGGACAGTCCACCCCCTTTTTCAGAGACTGGGATCCCTGGTTCAACCGGTAATGATGTTGTGCATTTTAATGTGTTCACCTCTCAGTCCTCGATTCTCCAAATGGAAGGGTAATCGCATTTGATCTTTCTTCATATGATGACTCACCACTCCAGGGATCAGTCTGGTGAATCTTCATTGCACTCTCCAATGTCTTTGTTAATCCTCTATGGAATTAATTTCCAACGACTGCAGCCCCATGTTTCCCCCTACCTACTCTTATCCCACCCCTGACACTACCTCCACCTTCCCACCTCGCCTCTCACGTGCATCCACTTCTCACTCCCCAGTTCTTGCCCCATCCCCACCCCTCACCTCTCTTCTCAATTTCCCATCTACTCTCAGTCTTAAATACCCCCGACCTGGCTCCACAGCTGCCTCTGCTAATTTCACAAATTCACTACACTCTGACTTTGTCTGTATCTCTGTTATAAATAGACGCCCCTCTATCCTGAGGCTGATTCACCATTTTAATTGTGTGGAATTTGACCGCCTGGATTGCTGATTGGGATCTTCTGTCGGGAGAATTAAGTGAAATGCATGCATCTTTCAGTAGCCCGGATAGCTGGATAATAATGAATAAATGGCCGACAGGTCGGGGAAGTTAACAGGACACACTGCCCAACATCAGACCACCCATGTCAACACTCGTGTCAGTACTCAGTGATGGAAATGTGGTCTCTCCCCCGGAGGACCCTGTACCTCTCCCGATCCCACAGACGATCCGCTTCAATAACGAACAGGAAATAACCACCGCCCTCCGGGGGCTGTGTGCATGCGCAGAGTGATTATTGCGCAATCAGAGCGGAGGGTCTCCCCAGGGAACAAATTCCAGTGACTCACTCCGTGGGGGAAAATCAAACTTACCCCTCACATCTCCTTTAACCTACCCACTCTCACTTTAAATGCATGGCCTCTTATCTCATATATTTCAACCCCGGGAAAAAAGATATTGTCTATCTACTCTATAGATGTCTCTCATGAACTTATAAACGTCTATCAAGTCTCACCCCAGCCTGCGTGTGTCCAGAGAAAACAACACAAGTTTGTCCAGCCTCTCGTTATAGCTCATGCGATCTAATCCAGGCAATATCCTGGTAAACCTCTTCAAAGCCCCAACATCCTTCCTAGAATGGGGGCAACCAGAACTGTATGAATTACTCCAGATGTGGTCTAACTAGTTTTATAAAGCTGCAACACAACTTCCCGACTTTTCAACTCAGTGCTTCAACTAATAAGGACAACCACGCCATTTGCCTTCTTAACCACCCGATCTAACTGTGCAGTCTCTTTCAGGGAGCGATGAACTTAGAGTCTAAAATCCCTCTGATCATCAACACTGTTCAGGGTTTTGCATTTAACAGTGTACTGTCTCTACATTCGAACTACAGGTCTGCCAAGATGATCTTCACCAATCAAATCTCACTGAGATTTCTCAGGTCCTGTTGAATTTATTGCCAAGTGCATAAGTACGGGAAGGTACAGGTACAGAGAAACATTGACTTGCAGCAGCATCACAGGCAGGTGCATTCAGATAACACACAGAACAGAAATTATACAATTCTCTGTCAGTAACAATATAGAAATATGTTTTACGTCATCCTGCTAACAGGACCAGAACAACAGGGGCTGAGCGGCGGCTCATCTCAGACGGTTCGGTGTGAAGGTCTCACATCTCGGACCGACCCCGGCAGATTCTGTCAAGGAAGCGAGGCGAGGCCGCCAGTTCGGGAAAGTTCATCCCCTCCCGCTTCAGGTTTCACCGATCACCTTGTGTTTCTCTCTCCCTTTCCCACCCCCACCTTTTATTCTCCAGTCCTGCCGAAGGGTTTCCACCTGTAACGTCCCAATTCACTCTCACTATGGAATGAGCAAAGTCACTTTAACCCTTTCTCCAGCAGGGAAACAGATAAAACCTATACCCTGATATAGGCGACACCACTTACATCTGATCCCGTAACCGGATGGTGTTCAGTGCGGTGCCGGGTAACCACAGTCTGACTTCCTGGATGAGCGATAATGGACCTGGATCAGAGTGCTTAAGCTGCACAGACAGGTCAGTCTGAGATGAGGCATAAATTGACATTTTCGGACTCCAATGGGTGCTAAATAACTCACACATCACCTGACAACAGATGACGGGCGCGCAAGGTTTCCCAAATGGTCTCATCGTGAGCCCGGGAGCGCGAGAGTAATGAGCTCCGCGAGAGCGCGCGTGTCGGGCAGTGGGCGGGGCGGTGAGCTGAGCTGGTGCGCGAGAGCCCCAGGGAGTCTGCACCGGGATTGACAGGGAACGGGGAGCGTGTCTCTCGGTCCGATACCGTGCTGTCCAGCACCCCGAGTTAGTCATAAATCCAAGCCCCTAACGCAGCTGGGGCACATAAATAACCCACAAAGCTGGACTAAAGATGCTGCCTGGCCTGCTGCGTACACCAGCAACTTTGATATGTTTGCGTAAGTAATTAATGTTTGTTTTCAGTTCAAATACATAAATAAAGTCCTATCTCCCTCCAATGCAATCATTATACCAGCTTACATTAATTAAATTGTCAGAGTTTTTTCTGGTCAGCGGACCAACATGCATAACCGGACCACACGGGCCCCTCAAAACTGCTGATGCAGATACTGACATCATTGCTGAACTGATCCAAAATTTCATCATGCATTCCCCATGTCCATCCCTGTAATACTTCAAACCCGCTGTTTATCAATAATCTCGGCCTTCGACAGAATCAAAGACTTAGCGTCCACTGGCGATAAACGAGAAGAGTTCAAATAGCTCACAATCGACACAGGAACAATAGATGTATTCGTCTGAAATAAGAAACTCTGAAAACGGAATGTGTGTCCGCTGTACAGCTCTCACACCCTTGCTTTGAAACAGGAGGCCATTGTTTTAGAACTGATCTTAATCTTTACCTAACCTGTGGAAAATGTAAATCATGCAAGCAGGAAACAGTTGGAACACAAAAGGCACCACAGCCAGAAGCGATTTCAAAAAAACAAAAATCTCCTTGATCGCTGATCCAATGCACAGACAACTCGGCGTTTGGACATAAAGATCGGAAATAAATATCAGAAGCTGAATTATTTCACCTTAATTCCCGAAGAATACTCTGATAGTGTGGATACGGTGTATCGTTTCTTACAAATAACCCCGGCCACCGCCCCACACGGATCTCTCGTAACCATGGTAACAGACACAACACTGGAGGAACTCAGCAGGTCAGGCAGCTCTATGGATGGGTGTAAACAGTCGACATTACGGACCGAGTCCCTTCATCAGGACTGGAATGGAAAGGGGAAGCGGGCAGATGATTGACTGATTTGGAAGGTGCGGTTTGTTGTTCTGTGAGACTCAGTGCTCAGGGTCTGCGAGCAAGCAGCAGCCTGTCCCGGCACATTCCTGAGAACAGGGAGCGGCCGTTAGACCCTGGCCGTTAGGCCATTTCTGTGGGTAGGTTATTAAACTGCACACAATACTCCAAATTAGGCCTCATAACCCTCTTAAATCATGCAATCTCCTGTACTGAATACTTTAATTTATGAAGGCCAATGTGCCAAAGATTTCTTCACTACCTTATTTAGTTGTGCCGCCACTTTCAATGGATTGTGGACCTGTATTCCCGGACGCCTTTATTCTACCGCACTCCTCAGTGCCCTACTGCTCACTGTGTAGTCCTATCCTGGTTGATCCTACCGAAGTGCAACAGCTGACAGGTCTGCATCCAATTCCATCTGACATTTCCCTCCTGATACAGATCCCGCTGCAAACCCTGATAGTCTTCAATCGCTGTCAAATACACCCTAAACCTTGGTGTCACCCACAAATTTGCTGATCCGGTTAATCTAATTATCATCGAGGTCATTGATATAGATGACAAACAACGGATGTCAGCACCGATCCCTGCGGAATTCCACCAGTCACAGGTCTCCAGTCAGAGCGGCAACCATCTGCTACCACTATTTGCCTTCCTCCTCCATGCCAACGTCTACTCCCATTTACTACCTCACCCTCAACACCAAGAGAATAAAATTTATTAATCAACACCCTATGCAGGACCTTGTCAAATGCCCATTTAGAAAATATCCAGTGCCTTTCCTTCATCAACTTTCCTGGTAACATTCCTCGTGCCTTCTTCAAAAAACTCAGTAAGATTGTCTAGAACACATGAAGTCATGTTGGATATCCTTAATCAGTCCTGTTTATTTAAATACTCCTATATCCCGTCCTTCCAAGGTCTTCCCACGACTGATGTCAGGCACACTGGCCTATAATTTCCTGGTTAATTTTGGAGCCTTTTTTAAACAGCAGATCAAAATTAGCTATCCTCCAATCTTCTGGTACTTCCCCTGTCTTTGAGCATAACATAAACATATCAGCTACGTCCCTGTAATTTCTGCATTCGCATCCATTGGGGTCCGATGGCTGAACTTCTTAGTCGCTGGGGATATATACACTCGAATTTGCCCAATATGCCAAACACTTACTCATTCATACTCTGTATAACATCCATGGCCTCACTTCTCCTTTGCCTCACTTCTATAGATTCTCTTCCTGAGTGAACACAGAAGCAAAAATCCACTTAAGAACTCCTCTATCTTTTTTTGCTCCATGCGTACATTACCATTCTAATAATCCAGATGATCAATTGTGCACCCTGCAATCTTTTGCTTTTAAAATATCGGTATAATCCCTCACCTTGTCTGCTAGGACAACCTTATGCCACCCGATAGCCATTCTTTCCTCAATGTTATCCTGTATTTCCTCGACTCTAAAAGTACCTCACATTTTTTCTACCTGCCTACACCTGTTATGCACCTATTTTTTTTCTATACCAGGGCCTTAATCTCTCTTGATAAACTGGTATATTTACCTTTTATTCGGACAGGCACATAAATACATTGAAGTCTACAAATTGTATCTTTCAAGGTTTCCCATTTACCAAGTATTCATTTGTCAGAATATAGCCAATTCACACTAGTCAGATTCTTTCTCATAACATCAAAATTGTTCTTTCTCCAATTCAGCATCTCAACCCATGGAGCAGAGCTATCGTTGTCCACACTTCCTTTGAATCTGATGACATTGTGATCACCGATACAAAGAATTTCCCTACACAGACTTCTGTTACATGTGTCCTGTCCCAGTCCCTAATGGGAGATCAAGAATCACACTTGAGTCTTTGGGACTTCAATGTACTGATTAACAAAACTTTTCTGAAGACATTTGTCAAATACATGAGTACATCTACTTAATTTACAGTATGAGAGTTCCAGTCCGTATGTGGAAGGTTAAAATCAAATTATAACCAATTATGTTTCTTGCAATTTTCTGTAATGTCTACTAATTTGTTCCTCTAAATCCCTCAGACTCTTGGGTGGTCTATAAGACAGACCCATTAACATGTTTAAACAATTTTAATTTCTCCGATCTACCCATAAGACCTCACTGGATGAGTTGCCCCATCTGTCCTTACTGCACACTGCTGTGACATTTTCCCTGAGTAGTGAAGCCACCCCTGCCCCTTTAATCCCTCATGCTCTGTCGTGTCTAAAACAACATAACCCCAGAAAATCGAGCTGCCAGTTCTCTGCAAGCCAGTCTCAATAATGGCAACAATATCATAATTCCATGTGTTGATCCATGACCCAAGCTCATCTGCCTTTGCTTCAATACTTGTTGCATTGAAATATAAGCAGCTCAGAACACGAGTCACAACATGGTTAACCTTCCATTCCTGACTCTGTCTGAGGTCTTAACAACATCTATTTGAGAAACTTGGATAGGTACATGGATGGGAGGGGATGGAGGGCAGGTCAATGGATCTGGACAGATTAACAGTTCGACAGGGAGATCAGGAACTGTGCACAGTAAAGCTCCCGGTGTGGGAAAGGGAGAATAGGAATCATTCGCAGTAAAGCAGCCGGTGTGGGATATGGAAACCAGGAATGGTGCACGATAATATCCAAAGACCGAGAATTGTTTGTGGAAAACCCCCGTGTGGGATTGGAGACTGGGAAACATACATAATAAACACCCCAGCTGTGGAATACCAAGACTGGGAACCACAATCTCAGGGTGGATTTGTTCAGTGACTTGTGATCAGCCATGACGAACATCCCTGACATTGTGGATGAATAAATATTTAATCCAATAATTCTGGCCTCCTCACCACCACTTCACCCTGCTCTCTTCTCCCTGCCTCTCCCTCACCCCTCCCAACTCGCCCCTTCTACTCACCACCCATCAACCTCGCCGTCCTTTCTCATCATCCCCCCTAGTGCTCACCCTCCTACCCCTCCGCACCCCACACCTTCAGCCCCAATCCCATCTCCCTCGCTGCTCTGTCGTTGACGTCATTCTCACTCGCCTGTCTTTCCTCGCCGCCCAACCCGGTCACAAATCCTCCTCAATGTACAGCCCACCGCCCCTCCCTACTCACTGATGATCTCACCCATCGCTCTCTCCTTGTCAACCTAGTCACACCCCTCCTTACTTGCTGCCCCCCTCACTCACCCATTCCTCTTCGATGCCTCCTGCACACCCCTCCTTCGACATCCCACTCACTCACCCCCTCATCGACAACATTTATTCCACCTTCCCCTCCTACTCTCCCTAACCCTATCTCCTACTATGTCACTCCCTCACTCTCCCCACCATTTACTCCTTCCACACTCTCGCTCCTCTCTCTCTCTGCCTCTTTCCTTCATCCTCTCTCCTAGTCCAATCCCCTCTCTCTACGCTTCCCATTACCCTCTCACCATCCATCCATCCCTCTCACTGCCCTTTCTTTCCCTCGCTGTACTTCTCCCCCTCTCTATCCCCTCGCGCTAGACCTCTAACCCTGCTTTCCCTCTCCCCACCTCACTCCCCCCTTTGTCCCTCTCCCCTTCTTTCCCTCCCCACATCTCACTCTCTTACTCCACCTCTCTCTTGCCCTCTCCCTTCATTCCCCATCTCTCTACTTCCCCCACACAATTTCAGCTTCCCCCTCTCCACCTTCCACACACTCACCCTGCCCTTCCCCTTACCCTCACGGTCTCCCCCTTGCACTCACCCTTACATCAACAGCAGTTAAACGTTTAGTGGGATCCGTGACTGGGAACACTGCAGGTTCCATACCCGAGGGTAATGTTCGTTAATTTAAAGAATGCCGCAGTTGGGAATGGCACAGACTGGTTTATTTGAAGGAATCTTGGAATTAAAAAAAAGCAACTGCGGATGATGAGAGCTGAGGTAAAAATAAAATTTTGTAAACTCACAGCAAACAGGGCAGTAACTGTAACTTGTAACGTTACGGGTTCGAGACCATAGGTCATGTTCTTTATATCACGTTAAGGGTTCTATCACTCTACCCTGCAGCAGAAATGGATAAATACAATATTAACAAACAACACACATCAAAGTTGCTGGTGAACGCAGCAGGCCAAGCAGCATCTGTAGGAAGAGGTGCAGTCGACGTTTCAGGCCGAGACCCTTCGTCAGGACCATACAATACAATATTAAAGTGACTTTGTTCACATCAGACTGAGAGTGATTTGTCGAACCGGTTCCATTTGATTTCAGCAGTTGTGAGGAACGTGTGTGTGGCAGTTTGCAATGTGTCAAAACGCTGTTGGACTATTCTTGGGGAATTACTGTGTGAACCATTCAACATTTGATATTTATCAAATGTTCCTGTTAAACGAAAGGACGGGGATGAAAAGACTCAAAAACATTAGAGATAGCCGGGAGGTGATAAACTTGATCAAGAAGGAAAAGGAAATGTATGTAAAGCTTCAGAGTTAGGATCAAACAGAACACATGAGCAGTATAAATACACCAGAAAATAACTAAAAAAGGGAATTACAAAAGCCAAGAGGGGTCATTAAAAATTCTTGGCAAGTTGGATTAAAGTGAATCATAAGCCATTCTATACATTCATCAAGAGCAGGGGAATAACTAGGAAGAGAACCTAATGCGTTCTCTTCAGTAATCATCTCGAATCACATCAGGCTGGCACCATCCCCAGCATTCACAAAACTGCATGTTATATTATATCAAAGAACACCTCACAAATAACTTCTTTGGAAAAGATCTCTAGTTCAGTTGATGACCTGAAGCATCATTGTGCCTATTTTAAAACACAGAAAGCAAAGCAACTTTGTCTATCAAAATGGAGGATGTAAAACAGTTCCACAAAATGGCAGTCTCCATTTCCAAGCACGAGGCAGGAGCAAAGACAACTGATCTGTCTGCTTCCATTGTCCTTGACCCATGAGACTTCGACATTTTCTTCCAGACTTTAAATCCACCATCATCAACAAATTGACAATAATGAGTTAAATTGTTCCCAATTATCACCATTCTGCATTGATATAAAATTACAGTGCCACAGTGTGTCCAAATATGTCTGTAGATCAACTGCTGAGATATTTATCAAATTAACATTATACAGACAGGCTGCAACAGGGACAGGAGTAAACGGTCCAGATGCACCGACCTCATAACACAGCCAAAACGGGTTCTCGCTAGATAGATAGATAGATAGATATACTTTATTAATCCTGGGGAAATTTGGTAATTTGGGTAACACAGCCAGACGGGTTCTCGCCCCACATAACCTCGCCCCTGAGATAATGAATTTGATTACTGGTGTCCCATTCTGTGCCCCATCCTGGGACACTGATGGCATTACTGGTGTCTGAAACCGAGCCCCATTTGGGTCTTTAAATAGCATTACAGTGCGCCATTCTGCACCCCATCATGGGACGCTGATGGCATTTATAGAGACCCTTACTGAGAATAATCCTGGGGCATCGTGGGAAAATGTTTGTGTTTCCATCGATTTTGGGAGAGAGAGGATGTGGTGGATGCAGTCGTCACAGAGAGTTACAAGGGATTTCAGCCACCCAGAACAACAGGAGTTGTATTCTATGAACGTCTCGGAGATGGGGTTGTTTTCGCTGCAGTTGGAAGTTTCCACATCCCTTAAGAGGCTAACAATTATACCAGTGCCCAGGAAAAGCAGTGTGAGTTGCATTAAAGACTATCGTCCACAGCAATCACAACTACTGTGATGAAATGCTTTGAGAGGTTTGGATGACGAGAGTTAGCTCTGCCTATCGCAATTTTCCTGTATCCGTAATAAGTCACAATGCGAACTCATCGGCTCATCACGAGGCTTGTTTCTCGACTAGAGCTCAGTGTGTAATGCAATTATTCTGACAGTTCTGATCAAAAATCTCAAACCCCTGGGACTTTCTGCCTCCCTCTGCAACTGGATCCTGGATTTCCTCACTGGAAAACTACAATCTGTGCGGATCGGAAATAACGACTGCACTTCGTTGACAATCAACACTGGTGCACCTCAAGGACTTATGCTTCGCCCACTGCACTACTCTCTCTGCACCCATGGCTGTGCGGCTCGCCTCAGCTCAAATGCCAGTGACAGATTTGCTAACGACACCGCTATTGTTGACAGATTTTCAGATGGCGAGAAGGCAAACAGGAGTGAAGTATATCACCTAGATGAGTGGTGCTGCAGCAACAACCTTGCACTCAACATCGGTAAGACCAACACTGTAACTGTGGGCTTCTGAACGGGTAAGATGAGGGCACAGACACACCAATCGTCATTGATCGGTCAGCAGTGGAAAAAGTGAGCGACTTCATGTTCCTGTGTGTCAACATCTCTGAGGATCTATCCAGTGGCCAGCGTATCGATGCAGTTACAAAGAATGCACGTCACAGACTATATTTCATTAGGACTTTGACGAGATTTGGGATGTGACCAAAGACTCGCAGATTTTACAGTTGTACCATAAAAATTGTCCTAACTGGCTGCACATCACTTGATATGGTGGGGTGGGGTAGTCAGGAATGTTGTCAATTCAGTCAGCTCCATCATGGGCAGTGGTCTCCGTAGCATCCAGGACATCGTCATGGAGCGATGCCTCAAAACAGCAGCATCAGTCATTAGGGATCTGCTTCACCAAGGACATGCCCTTTTCTCATTGGTATCACCAGGAAGGTGGTACAGGAGATTGAGGGCACACACTCAATGAGTCAGGAACCGTTTCCTTCCCTCTGCCAATTGATTTCTGAATTGACATGGAACCCATGAACCTACTTCACTGAATTCATTTTTGCAATAACTTATTTAATTTAACTTTTAGTAACAGATACTTACTGTAATACAGTTTCTTTCTATTATTATATATTGAATTGTACTGCTGTCACAAAGCCAATAATGTTGAAACATATGCCTATGATATGACACATCGTCCTGATGACTCTTCGGGGATTAATTCTGATTGGTCCATCGGGCTGAAGATCCACTTCCCATGTTCTTCTCCGTTCCCCAATAACAAACTGTGCAGATAGACAGACAAAGATCACATTCCCTATCCCTGGGACCCAATCACAGCCGCTGTGGGGCAGTAATGCCACTGCTCTGCTCGTTGGAGATGGGAAACCATCTTTTTCATTTCACTTTCCACACAGCCAGACTCTGGACATTGCCGATTTGGGGCTGTGTTCATAGGGATATCCCAGGCTTTTTGAAGCAGACTCACTCCACTGCCCTGAGAGGACACTTGCAGTGTGGACGGTGCTGCAGCAGCCCCGGGGACATCAGATCCTGGACTCAGACACTGGGCATTGGGCAACAGCACAACTGTATAATTTCATATTTCATAACTTTCATGGTTAGTTTCTCCCCGGAGCAGCGAAAGTATAACGTGCAAGAATGTTGTTGGTCAGTTATCAGACTGGGACAACGAGACAATTACTGCTCTAGGAAAAAGAGTAGTTACTTTACTGAATTAAAAATATATAGTTTAGTACAATTTAGCAAGACATTTGGCAGAGTCCCACATGGCAGATTAGTCAAGAAGGTCCAGGGGTTTGGCATTCAGGATGAGGTGGCAAACTGACTTCGACATTGGTTTCACGGGAGAGCCAGTAAGTGGTGGAAGATGGTTTGACTCTCTGACTGGAGACCAATGACTCGTGGAGTGCAGCGGGGTTCAGTGCTGGGTTCATTATTGCTCATCATCTCTGTCAACGATCTGGATGATTTAATTACTGCAATAGTTATAGAACATAGAATAGTACAGCACAGTACAGACCCTTCAGCCCACAATGTTGTGCCAACCCTCAAACCCTGCCTCCCAGATAAGCCCCTACCTTAAATTCCTCCATATACCTGTCTAGTGGTCTCTTAAACTTCACTAGTGTATCTGCCTCCACCACTGACTCAGGCAGTGCATTCCACGCACCAACCACTCTCTGAGTGAAATATCTTCCTCTAATATCCCCCTTGAACTTCCCACCCATTACCTTAAAGCCATGCCCTCTTGTATTAAGCAGTGGTGCCCTGGGGAAGAGGCACTGGCTATCCACTCTATCTATTCCTCTTATTATCTTGTACACCTCTATCATGCCTCCTGTCATCCTCCTTCTCTACAAAGAGTAAAGTCCTAGCTCCCTTAATCTCTGATCATAATCCATACTCTCTAAACCAGGCAGCATCCTGGTAAATCTCCTCTGTACCTTTTCCAATGCTTCCACATCCTTCCTATAGTGAGGCCACCAGAACTGGATACAGTACTCCAAGTGTGGCCTAACCAGAGTTTTATAGAGCTGCATCATTACATCACGACTCTTAAACTCTATCCCTCGACTTATGAAAGCTAACACCCCATAAGCTTTCTTAACTACTCTATCCACCTGTGAAGCAACTTTCAGGGATCTGTGGACATGTACCCCGAGATCCCTCTGCTCCTCCACACTACCAAGTATCCTGCCATTTACTTTGTACTCTGCCTTGGAGTTTGTCCTTCCAAAGTGTACCACCTCTCATTTCTTCGGGTTGAACTCCATCTGCCACTTCTCAGCCCACTTCTGCATCCTATCAATGTCTCTCTGCAATCTTTGACAATCCTCTACACTATCTACAACACCACCGACCTTTGTGTCATCTGCAAACTTACCAACCCACCCTTCTACCCCCACATCCAGGTCGTTAATAAAAATCAGGAAAAGAAGAGGTCCCAGAACAGATCCTTGTGGGACACCACTAGTCACAATCCCTCAATCTGAATGTACTCCCTCCACCATGACCCTCTGCCTTCTGCAGGCAAGCCAATTCTGAATCCACCTGGCCAAACTTCCCTGGATCCCATGCCTTCTGACTTTCTGAATAAGCCTACCGTGTGGAACCTTGTCAAATGCCTTACTAAAATCCATATAGATCACATCCACTGCACTACCCTCATCTACATGCTTGGTTACCTCCTCAAAGAACTATCAGGCTTGTTAGACATAATCTGCCCTTCACAAAGCCATGCTGACTGTCCCTGATCAGACCATGATTCTCTAAATGCCCATAGGTCCTATCTCTAAGAATTTTTTCCGACAGCTTTCCCACCACAGACGTAAGGCTCACTGGTCTATAATTACCTGGACTATCCCTACTACCTTTTTTGAACAAGGGGACAACATTCACCTCCCTCCAATCCTCCGGTACCATTCCTGTGGACAACAAGGATATAAAGATCCTAGCCAGAGGCTCAGCAATCTCTTCCCTTGTTTTTTGTTCAGCAACAGGTTATTTGCCTTGGTCCGTACTCATTAAATTAGTTTACAGTAACTCTGTAGTCAGAGCTTTTCTTGTGAACATACCAGGCAGAAATTGGCCACTCAGCCCATCGAACCTCCTGCCCCACGCAGTGAAATCATGGCTTTCATTCCACAATGCCCGCCTGCAGCTTTCTCTAACTGATCACAACTCCACCCACCCCCACCCCCCACTGTCTGCTGTGTCGAGACCTTGAACAGAATCAATGTCTTTGCTTCTAAAGGAAGCTGAGGACATCAGTTCGAAATACCCACAATAAACACAGTCACAATGAGAAAAACAACATGCATTCATCTGAAATGACAAGTTTTGGAAACAGAAGCCATGTTGGCTGAACGGCTTTTCGCACACTTGCTTTGAAATCGTAACCCCTGATTCAAGAAGTTTTTAACATTGACATAAATTGTGGAAAATCTCAACCGTGCAGACAGGAAAATGCAAGAACACAAATACCACAACCAACAGAAGAGACAAAATAGAGCGATTAACTTCTTGCAATACACACAAAATGCTGGAGGAACTCAGCAGGCCAGGCAGCATCTAGGAAAGGAGTCCTGGCCGAAGGGTTTCAGCCTGAAATGTCCACTGTTCACTCTTCTCCATAGACACTGCCTGGCCTGCTGAGTTTCTCCAGCATTTTGTGTGTGTTTCTCCGATTTCCAGCATCTGCAGCATTTTCTCTTGTTTGCGAATATCTTCTTGGTCACTGATCCAAAACATAGGTAACATGTTGACTGGAAATAAAGATCGGAAATAAATATCAGAAGCTGAATTATTCTCACCTTAATTCACCAAGAATGCTCAGTCTCAGTGTGGGTATGTTTTCATGTCATTTTCTTCTAACTTCATCCCAGACCATCAGGCCAGGGTCATTCAGTAGCTATGGGGGAGGGGCCGGTGTTGCTGTTCAGTGAGACTCACAACGCGATTTTCTGTGTACAAGCTGCTGCCTGTTTGCAAGGCAGATTCCAACTCGCACACATTCCTCAGAGCAGGGAGCGGCTTCTGTGCGGAAAACAAACAAATCGGTTTGATATTTTGCACTCACATTCAACTGTGAACAAAGCTAATTTAATACAGTATTTAAATACTTCTGTTACATGGGGAAAAACAATAAAAACACAATGGTATAGAAAAGAAAGTTCAGCAGTGTCTGCAGTCTGAATGTCTACTTGATAAAATTGCTATCAGTTTTTGAGAGTTTCCGTTATTTTACCTGAAACACCCATCTTCTGTACATATATCTGAATATATATATACACAAGTTAATTAAATAAGTCAATCTGGGGGAGGGGGGGAGAGAGGGGCGGGGGAGAGGGAGAAGTTGGATAGAGGGGGGATACCGAGTGTGAGAGCATTTGAACTGAGAGGGGAGTGTGGGAGAGGAATTTGACCTGTATTCACTCTATCCCATTGTTTGGTTTCTGATGCACCGATTGTACCAATGTCAGGTATACAGTTCCCTAAAATAGAGTAACATTTAGACAGTTCGATAGAGAATGCACTTGGCTTCATAGGAAAAGGCACTGAGTATCGGAGTTGAGAGGTTACGTCACAGTTACACAAGAGGTTGGTGTTGCCGCACTGTGCTTGGTTTTGGTCGCCCTGCAGTAGGAACAATGATATTGAGCTGGAAGGAAGGCAGAGAGAGATTTAAACATACTTTTTTCTCAACAACTTCAATTCCCAAGCCCTGACCATCACATTTTCACCCTGGATGTCCAGTACCTATACACGTCTATTCCCCTGTCAAGAAGATATTTGCTTCTTTCTCCACGAAAGTACCAACCAGCCTCCTCCGTCTGGCAGAACTGGTCCTCACCCTTAACAAGTTCTCCTCTGGCTGCTCTCATTATTTCCAGAATTGAGGGTTAGCCATTGGCACCTGCATGGCCCTCAGCTCTCCATGCTTTTTGTTGGCTACGTAGAACAGTCCATGTTCCAACCCCTTTCAGATAATGTTTCTTTCATTACATTGTCACAAAAACAAAGGAGCTGATTGTGGACGACAGGAGGAATGGAGACAGGCTAACCCCTATTGACATCAGTGGATCTGGGGTTGAGAGGGTGAACTGCTTTAAGTTCCTCGGTATAAACATCACCGAGGATCTGACGTGATCTGTATACACCGGCTGTGTGGTGAGAAAGGCACAACAGCACCTCTTTCACCTCAGATGGTTGAAGAAGTTTGGTATGGGCCCCCAAATCCTAGGAACTTTCTACAGGGACACAATTGAGAGCATCCTGACTGGCTGCATCACTGCCTGGTATGGGAACTGTACTTCCCTTAATCGCAGGAACCTGCAGAGAGTGGTGCGGACAGCCCAGCGCATCTGTAGATGTGAACTTCCTACTATAAAGGACATTTAAAAAGGCAGGTGTGTAAAAAGGGCCCGAAGGATCATTGGGGACCCGAATCACCCCAGCCACAAACTATTCCAGCTGCTACCATCCGGGAAACGGTACCGCAGCATAAAAGCCAGGACCAACAGGCTCCAGGACAGCTTCTTCCACCAGGCCATCAGGCTGCTTAATTCATGCGGACACAACTGTATTTCTATGTTATATTATTGTACATATTTATTATAAATTACTATAAATTGCTCATTGCACATTTAGACAGAGACGCGATGTAAACATTTTTACTCCTCATGTATATGAAGGATGTAAGTAATAAAGTCATTTCAATTCAATTGACGACTGCATTGGTGCTGCTTTATATATCCATGATCAGGTCATCAATTTCCTCAATGTTGCTTCCAACTTCATCCCATCTTTAGATTCACATTGTCCGTTTCTGAAACCTCTCTCTCATTGCTCGATCTCTGGAAGAAAACTCTTTTATAAATTTACCACGGCTATCTTGACAATAACTTTCTGCCCTGCCTCCTGTAAAAATGCTATTCCATTTTTTTTCGTTCCTTCCTCTCTGCTGGATCTGTTCCCAGGGTGAGGCTTTTCACTGATTACAGAGGAAGAGTCGTTTTCTGCCTGAGCCAGATCAGGATGGATTAATCCACAGGGCCTGACAAGGTGTTCCCTCAGATCCTGATGGAGGCAAATGCAGAAATTTACAGGGTCCTAGCAGAGATATTGGCATCATCCTAAGCGACAGGTGAGTAACCGGTGCAATGGAGAATAGTCTATGTTGTTTGGCAGTTCAATCAAGTCTCTAAAAATAACCAAGGAAATTATAGGCCGGTGAGTCTGACATCAGCAGTGGGAAAGTAATTGGATGGTATTCTGAGAGACTGGATTTATACATACTTCAACAGACATGGCCTGATTAATGAGAACCAGCATGTCCAATCAATCCTATACAGTTTTTCAAAAAGGATGTCAGGAAAGTTGAAGGCAGCAAGGCAGTGGATGTTGTTTACATGGGATTGCAAAGCATCAGCCAAGGGGACACCTTGTCAGGCCCTGGAGATTTATCTATCTTAACCTGCCTTGTGACTGCAATCACCCTCTCCTCTGTACACTAAATAGCATCTCTGGCTTCAGTTCTGCTTTGCCTCACTTTTTTAGATTTTGTGTCCCCCCTCCTATGATCTCCCATATTCCATTTGTGGCCACACATAGATTACTATCCTGATCTCCAGGAGGACCAATTTCATTCCTTACAATCCTTGTGCCCTTATCATATCTGTAGATCTCTTAGGATTCTCCTTCATTTTGCCTGCTAGGACAACCTCATTCCTTACTGTAGCTCTCATGTTCTTTCTTTATGCTCTCTTGCATTCCTTACACTCCAAAAGTACCTGATTTATTCCACCCTCCCCATATCTGAGATGCACCTTCTTTTTTAGTTTCTTAACCAGTGCCGCAATAACTCTTGAGAACCAAAGTTCTCTAAGCCTGCTATAATTACCTTTAATTCTGACAAAAAAAACACACACAAGCTTTGTACTCTCAATATTTCACTTACCGTGTGCACCCTTGCTAGAAAACAATCTGTCCAAATGCACACTTGCCAGATCGTTTGTGACACCATTAAAATTGCCCTATCTCTAGTTCAGAATCTGCACCCATGAATCCATAATTACTTTGAAATTAATTGTATTATGATCACTCAATGCAAAGCACTGCCCTACAGAAACTTACTACATCGCCCCTGTCTTATCCCCTATCGGCATCCGTTAGTCTTGCGAGACCTTGGATCTGCGCCTGGAAAGTCTTCACTCTCCAGGGCGCAGGCCTGGGCAAGGTTGTATGGAAGACCAGCAGTTGCCCATGCTGCAAGTCTCCCCTCTCCACGACACCAAGGTTGTCCAAGGGAAGGGCATTAGGACCAATACAGCTTGGCACCAGTGCTGTCGCAGAGCAATGTGTGATTAAGTGCCTTGCTCAAGGACGCAACACGTTGCTGCGGCTGGGGCTCGAACTTGCGATCTTCAGGTCGCTAGTCCAATGCCTTAACCACTTGGCCTACTGATTAAGGAAACCTTCCTGAACACATCTGACAAACTCTATCATATCCAGACATTTTACAGTTTTGGAGTCCCAATCTATATGTGAAAAGTTTAAATCACCTACCATAGCAAATTATGTTTCTTGTAGCAGTCTGTGATAAGTTCTACAAGTTTGTCCTCTAAATCTCAGGGATTATCGGATGCTTTGTACTATGGCCTGAATGAAGTGGAATACCATTTTTATTCTTCATTTCCTCCATGAAAGCCTCACTGGACGAGTTCTCCTGTGTGTCCTGACTGAGCACAGTGGTGACATTTTCCCTGAGTAGTAACACGACCCCTCCCCTTTAATCCTTTCCGCTCTGTCCTGTCTACAACTACCGAACCCCTTAATATTGAGCAAGCAATCCTGCCCCTCCTGCAACTAAGTCTAACTAAGAGCTATAACATGATTATTCCATGTGTTGATCCATGCCCTGAGCTCATCTGCCTTGCCTTCCATACTTCTTGCATTAAAATACAAGCATCTTAGAATGTTAGTCACAGCCTTTTGATTGCTGACTTTGTCTGAGGTCTTAAGAATGTCTGTTTGAGGAACTTGGATAAGTACATGGGTGGGTGGGGTACAGAGGTATGGTCAATGGGACTTGATAGATTGACTGACACAGAGACGGGAACAGTGCCCAGTACAACCCCTGGTGTGGGATAGCCTGACTGGGAATCATGTGTGGCAAAACATCCGGTGTCGGAGAAGGACACAGCAAATGGTGCACAATGGGATACAGAGAATGGGAATTGTGCTTGGTAAAAACCCTGCTGTGAGATTGCAGACTGGGAACCGTGTGCAGTACAATGCCCAGTGTGGGACACAGAGACCGGGAACCGTATTAATACCATAATTTTTTTTCAGTGACTTGTGATCAGCCATGACTAACGTCCTTGCCACTGTGGATGAATAATTCTGACCAGACACACTGCCTCGCTACTCATTCATGGCTCCCCACCGCCACTCTCCATAACCCTGCTCGCTTCATCCCTCTCTCTCCCTCTCCCTTCCCAACTCACCCCACTCCCCTTGCCACCCATCACCCTCACCCCTCCTTTCTCATAAGTGAGTGGGAAGTTTGGTGAATGGGAAGCTTTTAAATTCCAACAAAAGGGAACCAAAGCAGCTGCAGGAAAGGAGAAGATGAAACATGAAGGCAGACTAGCCAATAACATGAAGCAGGATACCAGAAGATTTTTCAGTTATATAAAGAGTAAAAGGGAGGTGAGAGTTGATATTGGACACTGGAAAATGATGGAAAATCATTTTCCTGTGGGCATACTCAGCAAATCTATAGAATAGTAACTAACAGGATCAATGAAAGATCAACCAGAGTGCAGAAGATACCAAATTGTGCAAATGGAAATATAAAATAAATAGCAATAAATAATGACAACATGAGATAATGAGATAAAGAGTCCTTAAAGTGCAATGGAGTAATGGAGGAGAAGGAAATGGCAGATGAACATAACAGGTACTTTGCATCAGTCTTCACTGTGGAAGACACTAGCAGTGTGCCACAGGTCTGTGAGTGTCAGGGAGCAGGAATGAGTGTCATTGCTATTACAAAGAAAAGAAGTACAATACAAACTCAAAGATCGAAAGGTGGATAAGTCAACTGGGCCACATCCCAGAGTCCTGAGAGAGGTTGTTGAAGAAATAACGGATGCATTGCTCATGATCTTTCAGGAATCATTTGATTCTGGCAGGACCCGGAGAAGTGGAAGATTGCAAATGTCACTCTGCTCATTAAGGAGCGAGGACGGTAAAAGAAAGGACATTATAGACCAGTTAGCCTAATGCTAGTGGTTGGGAAAGTGTTGGAGCCTATTATTAAGAATTAGGTTTCAGGATACTTCGAGACTAGTGATAAAATATGTCAAAATCATCATGGTTTCTGGAAAGGAAAATCTTGCCTGATAAATCTGCTAGAGTTCTTCAAGGAAGTAACAAGCAGGGTGGACAACGGGGAGACAGTGAATGTAACTTACCTGCATTTTCAGAAGGCGTTTGATAAGGTGCCACACATGAGGCTACTTAACAAGCTAAAATCCTGTGGCATTACTGGAATGAGACTGGTATGATCAGCTGAATAGCTGACAGGCAGAAGGCAACGAGTGGGAATAAAAGGGGCCTTTTCTGGTCGGCTGCCAGTGACTAGTGGTGTTCGTCAGGTCTGTATTTGGACCGCTACTTTTCACATTGTTTGTCAATAATGTAGATAATGGAATTGTTGGCTTTGTGGCAAAGTTTGTGGATGATAGGAAGATAGGTGGAGGGATAGGTAGTGCTGATGAAGCAATAACTCAGACAAATTGAAAGAACAGGCAAAAAAGTGGCAGGTTGAATACAGTGTTGGGAAATGTATGATAATGCATTTTGGTAAAATGAACAATAGTGCAGACTATCAGCTAAATGGGGAGAAGGTTCAAACATCAGAGTTGCAGAGGGAATCAGGAGAACTCAGGCAAGACTCAAGGTTAATTTACAGGTTGAGTCTGTGGTAAAGAAGGCAAATGCAATGTTGTCATTTATTTCAAGGGGAATAGAATATAAAAGGAAGGAGAAAATTCTGAGTCTCTGTGAGACACTGGTCAGCCCATATTTCAAGTGTCGTCAACAGTTCTGGGCCCAATATCTCAGACAGCACGTGTTGTCTTTGTTGAGTGACCACAGGAGGTTCATGAGGATGATTGATTCCAGCAATGAAGGGTTAACGTATGAACAGCATTTGGCAGCTTTGGGCCTGTACTCACTGGAATTTAGAGAAATGCGGGGGAATCTCATTGAAACTTACCAACTGCTACAAGGACTGGCTAGGGTGGATGTGGGAGAGGATGGTTCCTGTGGTGGGGGTATCCAAAATCTAGAGGGCGCAGCCTCCAACCTGAGGGGCGACCGTTCAGAAAAGATGAAAGAAGGATTTGTTTCAGCCAGAGAGTAGTGAATCTGTGGAATGTTCTGCCACAGACTCTACTGGCAGACAAGTCTGTGTGTATATTCAAGGTGGAAGTTGATTGTCTCCTGATCAGTCAGGGCATTAAAGGATATGGGGTTGAGTGGGAGCAGAGATCAGCCATGAAGGAATGGTGGAGCAGAATCGACAGGCTGAATTCTGCTCCTGTGTCTTTTGGTCTGGTGACTGTCACAAACTGATTTTTTTAAGGAATCATGAAAAAAATGTTTTAGAAACAACTATAGACAATGTGAGTCTGAAGGAAAAAACTATAAAATTCCGGAAACTCGCAGCAAGCAGGGCATCGACTGTAATTGGTAACGTTGTGGTTTCGAGACTACCAGTAGTGTTCTTTATATCAGTTTTCACATTCACTGACCTTCCCTGCAGTTAAGCAGACTAATAATGTGAATGTTTTCCCACCTGAATGAAAGTGAAACGACAAACCAGTTGGATATGGTTTTAGCAGAACGGCCGAAAGTTCTGCTTGAGGAAAAACTGCCTCCAGTTCTGTGGAATGTGCGGGGCCAGATAGCTGCTTGCACCAGACCCTAAGGTTGTTATATCACAGAAAAACAACCCACACCTTTTCCCAGTACTCTTTCAACCTTATTTATTTCTCTTCTATAGGTAGATGACCAAAACTGCAGTAAACACTCCAAATTCAAACGCACCAATGTCACCAACCTCAAAATAACACCCCATCTCCAGGATTCAGTACATTAATTTACGCAGGCAATCTGGAAAAGGCTCTTTTTTATGACCCAATCTACCTGTGGCACTACTTTAAGTGTATTATACACCAGAATACTAAAGTGAGTTTGTTTACGTGATTGAGAGTGAAATGTCAAACCAGTTGGAATTGGTTTCAGCAGAAAGGCCACTCCCTGTTCTAAAGAACATGCAGGCAGCTGGTTAAACACAGACCCTGAGCTCCGAGTCTCACAGAAAAGCAACCCACATTTTCCAAATCAATCAGTGATATTGCCTCTTCCCCCTTCCTTTCCAGTTCCACTGAAGAGTTTCGGCCTGAAACATTCCCCGTTGTATTCAGTTGCATACATATTGCCCAGACCTGCTGAGTTACTCCAGCATTTTGTCTTTCCCTGGTTACGAAAGATCCACGACTGGGAGTGTGTGGGCAGTTTGAAACCGCATCAAAACACATCCACACTGTTGAATATTCTTGGGGAATTAAGGTGTGAATCGTTCAAGTCTGATATGAATTTCGGATCTTTACTCAATCAAATCTTTGTCTGTGATCAAGGAGTCACAGAGTCATAGTTAAGAGAGTCATATTGAAACAGGACACAGTACAGACGCTTTGTCCGAGTCATTTAAACCACCTGTTCCCGCCCACCTGCACAGTAGCCATATTCCCCCATCCATATTTTCAAAGGCGAAATCGTGCTCGCATGTACCACTTCTATTGGCAGCTCGTTCCACTGTCTCTCCGCTCTCTGATTGAAGACGTCTTCACTCATGTCCCCCTAAAACTTTTCACCTTTCACCCATAATGCATGATCTCTGGTTGTCGTTCCACCCGACTTCAGTGGAAAAGGCCTGCTTGCATTTACCTATCTATACGCATCATCCTGTTGTACTGCTCTATCGAATCCCCTCTCAATTTTTAGCGTTTCAAGGATTAAAGTCTGAAACTACTCAACCCTTCCTTATCACTCAGGTCCTCCGGAAACATCCTTGAAATTTTTCCCAGTATTCTTTCAAACTTACTTGCATCTTTCCCGTAGGTAGGTGACCAAAACTACACACAATACTCTAAATTCAGCCTCATCGATGTCTTATACAAATTCAAAATAACATCCTGTCTCCTGCAGTCGATAATTTAATTTATGAAGGTCACTTTGGCAAAAGCTTTTATTTACGACCCGATCTACCTGTGGTGCTACTTTCAATGAATTATGGACCTGTATTCCCAGATCCTTTTGTTCCACCACAATTTTTAGTGCTCTACTGTTTACTGTGTAAGACCTACCATAGTGCAACACTTCACACTTGCCTGCATTAAATCCCGTCTGCCATTGTCAGCGCAGAATTTCCAGCTGTTCCAGATCCCACTGTAACCTGTGAAAACTTGCCTCTCTGTCAACTACATCCCCAATCTCGGTGTCATATGCAAATGTGCTTATCAAGTTAAAAACATTATCATCCCAATCATTGATGTAGATGGCAAACAGCAACAGACCCAACTACCATTCCTGCGGCTCTCCACTGGTCATAAGCCCCGATTAATGGAGATAATCATCTACCATCACTGTCTACCTTCTCCCAAAACACCATTGTCTACTCCAATTTACTTCCTTGCGTTGAACGTGATGCAAATGAATTTTCTTGACCAACCTCCTACACGGGATTGTTAAATGCTAGCAAAAGTGTACGTAAACAACATCAGTCCTGTCTTTTCAAATACTTATATATGCAGTGCTTCTAATAACTTCCACACTACTGATGTCAGAAGCACTGGTCTATAGTTTTCTGGGTTTTTTTTCAGCCTTTCTTCAACAGCAGAATAATGTCATTTACTTGGATTTTCAGAATGCGTTTGATGAGGTGCCATACATGAGGCTGCTTAACAAGGTAAAATCCTATGGCATTACAGGAAAGACACTGGCATGGATAGCAGAATGGCTGGCAGGCAGGAGGCATCGAGTGGGAATAAAGGAGGCCTTTTCTGGTTGGCTGCCTAGTGGTGTACCACAGGGGTCAGTATTCGGTCTGCTGCTTTTCACATTGTTTGCCAATGATTTAGATAATAGAATTGATGGCTCTGTGGCAAAGGTTGCGGATGATATGCGGGTAGGTGGAGGGGTAGGTAGTGCTGAGGAAACAATGCGACTGCAGCTGGACTTAGACAAATTGGAAGAATGGGCAAAAATGTGTCAGATTGAATACAATGTTGGGAAAAGTATGATGATGCATTTTAGTACAAAGAATGATAGTACACACTATCATCTAAATGGAGAGAAGGTTCAAATGTCAGAGCTGCAGAGGGACTTTGGAGTCCTCATGTAAGACTCCGAGGAAGTTAATTTATAGTTTGAATCTGCGGTAAAGAAGGCAAATAAAATGTCCTTTATTTGATGGGGAGTAAAATATAAAAAACAAGGAGATAATGTTGTTTGAGATAATGCCGAGCCTTTATAAGACACTAGTCAGGCCACACTTTGAATATTGTCAATGGTTTTGGGCTCAATATCTCTGAAAGGATGTGTATTCATTGTGCAGAGTACAGAGGAGATTAACGAGGATGATTCCAGGAATGAAGGGGTTAACATCTGAGGAGTGTTTGGCGGCTTTGGGCCAATATTCACCGGCATTTAGAAGGATGCGGGGTTGGGGGGGGGGGGGAGGATCTCATTGAAACCTACCAAATGTTGAAAGGACTGGCTAGGGTGGAAGTCAAGTATCTTTCCTTTGGTGGGGGTATCCAACACTAGAGGGCACAGCCTCAAAATTGAGGGGGGTACCCTTTAGAGCAGTGTTAAGAAGAATTTTTAGCCAGACTGCAGTAGATCTGTGGAATGCTTGGCTGCAGGCTGCACTGGAGGCCAAATTCATGCATATATTTAAGGCGAAATGGCAGAGTTTACTGATTTGTCAGGGCAAAGGATATGGCGAGAGGGCAGGTGTATGGGGTTGTTCTTGATGCTGGATCAGCAGCTTGATACCACCCAAAATGCACCTCCTACGGTTTGCCGACTAGAAACATAGAAAACCTACAGCACAATACAGGCCCTTCGGCCCACGAAGCTGTGCCAAACATGTCGTTACCTTAGAAATTACTAGGCTTACCCATAGCCCTCCATTTTTCTGAGCTCCATTTACCTATCCAAAAGTCTCTTAAAAGACCCTACCGTTGCCGGCAGCCCATTCCACACACTCACCACTCTGAGTAAAATACTTAACCCTGACATCTCCTCTGTACGAACTCTCCAGCACCTTAAACCTGTGTCCTCTTGTGGCAACCATTTCAGCCCTGTCAAAAAGCCTCTGACTATACACATGATCAATGCCTCTCATCATCTTGTACACCTCTATCAGGTCACCTCCGTCGCTCCAAGGAGAAAAGACCGAGTTTACTCAACCTATTCTCATAAGGCATGCTCCCCAATCCAGGCAACATCCTTGTATATCTCCTCTGCACCTTTTCATTGGTTTCCACATCCTTCTTGTAGTGAGGTGACCAGAACTGAGCACAGCACTCCAAGTGGGGCCTGACCAGGGTCCTATATAGCTGCAACATCCCACTGTAACCTCTGACAGCCCTCCACACTATCCACAACACTCCCAACCTTTGTGTCATCAGCAAATTTACTCACCCATCCCTCCACTTCCTCATCCAAGTCATTTATTGAAATCACAAAGACCACGGGTCCCAGAACAGATCCCTAAGGCACACCACTGGTCACCGGACTCTATGCAGAATATGATGCATTTACAACCACTCTTTGCCTTCTGTGGGCAAGCCAGTTCTGGATCCACAAAGCAAGGTCCCCTTGGATCCCATGCCTCCTACTTTCCCATAAGCCTGCGATGGGGTACCTTCTCAAATGCCTTACTGAAATCCATATACACTATATCTACTGCTCTTCCTTCACCAATGTGTTTAGTCAGATCCTCAAGAAATTCAATCAGGCTCGTAAGGCACAACATGCCCTTGACAAAGCCATGCTGACAATTCCTAATCATATTATACCTCTCGAAATGTTCATAAATCCTGCCTCTCAGGATCTTCTCCATCAACTCACTGGTCTATAATTTCCTGGGCTAACTCTATTCCCTTTCTTGAATAAAGGAACAACATCCACAACCCTCCAATCCTCTAGAACCTCTCTCGTCCCCATTGATGATTCAAAGATTATCACCAGAGAATCAGCAATCTCCTCCCTCGACTCCCACAGTAGCCTGTGGTACATCTCATCCGGTCCCGGTGACTCACCCAACTTAATGCTTTCCAAAAGCTACAGCGCATCCTCTCCCTTAATATCTACATGCTCAAGCTTAACAGTCTGCTGCAAGTCATCACTACTATCACCAAGATCTTTTTCCATAGTGTATACTGAAGTAAAGTATTCACTAAGTACCTCTGCTGTTTCCTCCGGTTCCATACACACTTCCCCACTGTCACACTTGATAGGTCCTATTCTTACACATCTTATCCTCTTGCTCTTCACATCCTTGTAGAATACCTTGGAGTTTTCCTTAATCCTGCCCACCAAGGCCTTCTCATGGGCCCCTCTGGCTCTCCTAATTTCCTTTTTAATCTCCTTCCTGTTAGCCTTATAATCTTCTAGATCTCTAGCATTACCTAGCTCTCTGAACCTTTTGTAATCTTTTCTTTTCTTCTTGACTAGATTTATTACAGCCTTTGTACACCACAGTTCCTGTACCTTACCATAACTTCCCTGTCTCATGGGAACATACCTATGCAGAACTCCACACAGATATCCCCTGAACATTTGCCACATTTCTTCCGTACTTTTCCCTGAGAACATCTGTTTCCAGTTTAAGCTTCCAATTTCCTGCCTGACAGCCTCATAATTCCCCTGACTTCAATTAAACACTTTTCTAACTTCTGTGTTCCTATCTCTCTTCAATGCTATTGTAAAGGAGATAGAATTATGATCACTATCTCCAAAGTGCCCTGAGAGATCGGACACCTGACCAGATTTATTTCCCAATACCAAATCAAGTACAGTCTCTCCTTTTCTAGGCTTATCTACATATGGTGTCAAGAAACCGTCTTAAACACACCTAACAAACTCCACCTCATCTAAACCACTTGCCCCAGGGAGGTGCCAATCAATATTTGGGAAATTAAAATCTCCCATCATGACAACTTTGTTATTATTACACCTTTCCAGGATCTGTTTCCCTATCTGCACCTCGGTATCCCCGTGACTATTGGGCGGCCTATAAAAACCACCAAGTTATTGACCCCTTCCTGTTCCTAACCTCCACCCACAGAGACTCAGTAGGGAAACCCTCCATGATGTCCACCTTTTCTGCAGCCCTGACACTATTTCTGATCAACAGTGCCACACCCTCACCTCTTTTGCCTCCCTCCCTGTCCTTTCTGAAACATCTAAAACCCAGCACTTGAAGTAACCTTTCCTGACCCTGAGCCATCCAAGTATCTGTAATGGCCACCACATTATATCTCCGAGTACGGATCCTGAAACAGAAAACCCACAGCGCAACACAGGCCCTTTGGCCCACAAAGCTGTGCCGTACATGTCCTTACCTTAGAACTACCGAGGCTTACCCATAGCTCTCTATTTTCCTAAACTCCATGTACCAATCCAGGAGTCTCTTTAAAGACGCTATCGTTTCGCCTCCACCACCGTCGCCGGCAGCCCATTCCACACACTCACCACTCTCTGCGTAAAAAACTTACCCCTGACATCTCCTCTATACCTATTTCCAAGCACCTTAAAACTCTGCCCTCTCATGCTAGCCATTTCAGCCCTGGGAAAAGGCCTCTCACTATCCATATGATCAATGCCTCTCATTATCTTGTACACCTCCATCAGGTCACCTCTCATCCTCCGTCGCTCCAAGGAGAAACGGCCGAATTCATTCAACCTATTCTCCTAAGGCATGCTCCCCAATCCAGGCAACAGACTTGTAAATCTCCTCTGCACCCTTTCTATGGTTTCCACGTCCTTCCTGTCGTGAGGTGACCAGAACTGAGCACAGTACTCCAAGTGGGCTCTGACTAGGGTCCTATATAGTTGCAACATTACATCGCAGCTCTTAAACAATCCCACAGTTGATGAAGGCCAATGCACCATATGCCTTCTTAACCACAGAGTCAACCCACGCAGCTACTTTGGGCATCCTATGGACTTGGACCCCAAGATCCCTCTGATCCTCCACAATGCCAAGAGTCTTACCATTAATACTATATCTGCCATCATATTTGACGTACCAAAGTGAGCCACCTCACACTTATCTGGGATGAACTCCATCTGCCACTTCTCAGCCCAGTTTTGCATCCTATCAATGTCCTGCTGTAACCTCTGACAGCCCTCCACACTGTCCACAACATGCCCAACCTTTGTGTCATCAGCAAATTTACGAACCATCTCTCGACTTCGTTATCCAGGTCATTTATAAAAATCACGAAGAGTAAGGGTCCCAGAACAGGTCCCTGAGGCACACCACTGGTCACCGGCCTCCATGCAGAATATGAGTCATCTATAACCACTCTTTGCCCTCTGTGGGCAAGTCAGTTCCAGATCCACAAAGCTACGTCCCCTTAGATCCCATGCCTCCTTACTTTCTCTGTAAGCCTTGCATGGGGTACCTTATCAAATGCTTTGCTGAAATCCATATACACTACATGGCTTTCCCTTCATCAATGTGCTTAGTCTGAAACAATCGATCGACAAATGATGCAATAGCCACAGCTCTACATACCGTCCTTACACATCTGGAGAAGAAGATATGAGAATGCTGTTCTTGGACTAGAGTTCAGGATGCAACACCATAGCTCCATCCAGGCTCAATAAGAATCTCAGAGCCCTCACCTTGACCCTGCCTTGGGCAGTTGGATCCTGGACTTCCTGTCAGATTGCCAGCAGGTTGTAAAAGTGGGCTCCCTCACCTCCAACCCTCTGATTGCCAACACAGGTGCCCCTCAGGGCTGCATATTGTGTCCTCCCTTTAACTCCCTGTATACTCATGACTGTATCACCACCCACAGCTCCAATCTGCTAAGTAAATTTGCTGACAACACTACATTGATTGGCCTAATCTCAATCAATAACAAGGTGGCCTACAGGGAAGAAGTCAAGAAAACAACCTTTCCCTCAATGTTGCCAAAACAAAGGAGCTGGTTGTGGACTACGGGAGAAATGGAGATGGGCTAACCCCTATTGATATCATTGGATCTAGGGTTGAGAAAGTGAACAGCTTTAAGTTCCTCGGCATCCACATCACTGAGGACATCACCTGTTCTGTACATACCGACTGTGTGGTGAAAAAGGCACAACGGTGCCTCTTTCACTTCAGACGCTTGAAGAAGTCTGACATGGACACAATTGAGAGCATCCTGCCTGGCTGCATCACTGCCTGGTATGGGATCTGTACCTCCCTCAATCGCAGAACTCTGCAGAGAGTGATGCAGAGAGGCCAGCGCATCTGTAGTTGTGAACTTTCCACTATTCAGGACATTTACAAGGCCAGGTGTGTAAAAAGGGCCTGAAGAATCATTGGGAAACCAAGCCATCCCAACCACAGTCTGTTCCAGCTGCTACCATCCAGGAAACGGTACCGCAGCATAAAATCCAGGACCAACAGGCTCCTGGACAGCTTCTTCCACCAGGCCATCAGACTGATTAACTCACGCTGACTCGAGTGTACTCTATATTGCATTGACTGTTCTATTTATTATAAATTACTTTAAATAACTATGATTGCACATTGCATAATTAGATAGAGATGCAACATAAAGATTTTTACTCCTCACGTATATGAAGGACATAAGAAATAAATCCGATTCAATTTCATTTAATTCATCTCAGTCCCAGACTGTACATCCCCTCTTTCAGAGACTGGGATCCCTAGTTCAACTGGTAATGATGTTGTGCATTTCAATGTGCTCACCTCTCAGCCCCCGATTCTCTAAATGAAAGGGTTATCACATTTGATCCTTCTTCATATGATGACCCCACCACTCCAGGGATCAGTCTGGTGAATCGTCATTGCACTGTCTAACCTCACCCGTGTTTTCACCACGACTCTTCTCCCACCCCTAACACTACTTCCACCTTCCCACCTGCCCCTCACCTGGATCCACTTTCACTCCCCAGCTCTTGCCCCATTCCCACCTCTCACCTATCTTAATTTCCCATCTACTGTTGGTCTTAAATACCCCCAGTCGGGCCTCCGCAGCTGACTCTGCTAATTTCACAAATTCGTCACACTCTGGCTAAAGAAATTTTGCTGCATCTCGGTTTTAAATATGCATCCCTCTGTCCTGAGGGGCATTCACAATTTTAAATGTGTGCAAATTGACCGCCTGGGTTGCTGATTGGGATCTTCCGCAGGGAGAGTTAAGTGTATACATCTTTCAGGAGTGCAGATAGCTGGAAAATAAATGAATAAGTGGCCAGCCACACACACAAAATTTGCTGATGAATGCAGCAGGCCAGGCAGCATTTATAGGAAGAGGTACAGTGAACGCTTTGGGCTGAGACCCTTCATCAGGACTAACTGAAAGAAGAGATAGTAAGAGATTTGAAAGTGGGAGGGGGAGGGGGATATCGGAAATGATAGGAGAAGACAGGAGGGAGAGGGATGGAGCTAAGAGCTGGAAAGTAAATAAATAACGGATCGGGTATGAAGGGGATGTAGGGCGTTAACGGAAGTTAGAGAAGTCAATGTTCATGCCATCAGGTTGGAGGCTACCCAGACGGAATATGAGGTGTTGTTCCTCCAACCTGAGAGTGGCTTCATCTTGACAGTAGAGGAGGCTGTGGATAGACATATCAGAGTGAGAATGGGACATGGAATTAAAATGTGTGGCCACTGGGAGATTCTGCTTTCTCTGGCGGACAGAGTGTAGGTGTTCAGCGAAAAGGTCTCCCAGTCGGCATCGGGTCTCACCAATATATAGAAGGCCACATCGGGGCACCGGATGCAGTATATTACCGCAGCCAACTCACAGGTGAAGTGTCGCCTCACCTGGACGGACTGTCTGGGGCCCTGAATGGTAGTGAGGGAGGAAGTGTAAGGGCACGTGTAGCACTTGTTCCGCTTACAAGGATAAGTGCCGGGAGGGAGATCGGTGGGGAGGGATGGGGGACGAATGGACAAGGAAGTCGCATAGGGAGCAATCCCTGTTGAAAGCTGGGGGGGGGGGTGGTTAGGGAAAGATGTGCTTAGTGGTGGGATCCCATTGGAGATGGCGGAAGTTACGGAGAATTAAATGTTAGACCCGGAGGCTGGTGGGGTGGTAGGTGAGGACAAGGGGAACCCTATTCCTAGAGGTGTGGTGGGAGGATGGGGTGAGAGCAGATGTGCGTGAAATGGGAGAGATGCATTTGAAAGCAGAGTTGATGGTGGAGGTGGGAAGCCCCTTTCTTTAAAAAAGAACAGGCAGGTTTGTGGATCTTGGGTAGGAGGTAGAAACAGGAAGTGGGGGGTGTGGAAACTATAAGGTTGATAGCAGTGGATGGGAGATCTCCTGAGCAGATAAAGTTGGTGATGGTTCCCACACCCTGCACTTCCCATTTCTACCTCCTACCCAAGATCCACAAACCTGCCTGTCCAGGTAGACCAATTGTCTCAGCTTGCTCCTGCCCCACCGAACTCATTTCTGCATACCTCGACATTATTTTATCCCCTCTTGTTCAATCCCTTCCTACCTATGTTCGTGACACTTCTCACACTCTGAAATTGTTTGATAATTTTATGTTTACTGGCCCCCACCGCTTTATTTTCACCATGGATGTCCAGTCCGTGTATACCTCCATCCCCACCAGGAAGGTCTCAAAGCTCTCCGCTTCTGTTTGTATTCCAGACCTAACCAGTTCCCCTCTACTGCCACTCTGCTTCGTCTAGCAGAATTAGTCCTTACTCTTAATAATTTCTCCTTTGGCTCCTTCCACTTCCTCCAAACTAAAGGTGTAGCCATGGGCACCCGTATGGGTCCCAGCTATGCCTGCCTTTTTGTTGGCCTTGTGGAACAATCCATGTTCCAAACCTATACTGGTATCTGTCCCCAACTTTTCCTTCGCTACATCAACGACTGCATTGGCGCTGCTTCCTGCACGCATGCTGAGCTTGTTGACTTCATTAAGTTTGCCTCCAACTTTCACCCTGCCCTCAAGTTTACCTGGTCCATTTCCGACACTACCCTCCCCTTTCTTGATCTTTCTGTTTCTATCTCTGGAGACAGCTTATCTACTGATGTCTACTATAAGCCACCAGACTCTCACAGCTACCTGGACCATTCCTCTTCTCACCCTGTCTCTTGAAAAAAATGCCATCCCCTTCTCACAATTCCTCCGTCTCCGCCGCATCTGCTCTCAGTATGAGGCTTTTCATTCCAGGACGAGGGAGATGCCCTCCTTTTTTACCCGTTTCGACGTGTCAACCCATCGCCTCCTCCTGTGCCAAGATGAGGCCACCTTCAGGGTTTTATAAAGCTACAACACAACTTCCAGACTTTTGAACTCAATGTCTCGACTAATAAAGACAACCATGCCATTTGGCTTCTTAAGCACCCGATCAATCTGTGCAGTCATTTTCAGGGAGCGATGAATTTTAAGAACCCTCTGATCATCAACACTGTTCAGCGTCTTACATTTAACAGTGTCCTGTATCTTTACATTTGGCCAACCGAGCTGCCAAGATGATCGTCACTAATCAAATCTCACTGAGATTTCTCAGGTCCTGTTGAATTTATTGACAAGTGCGCAAGTACGGGAAGTTACAGGTAGAGAAATTCACTGATTTGTAGAAGCATCATAGGCAAGTGCATTCAGATAACACACGGAAAACAAATTATACGATTCTTGGTCAGTAACATTATAGAAATATGTTTTATGTCATCCTGCTAACAGGGCCAGAACAACAGGGGCTGAGCGGCGGCTCATCTCAGACGGTTCGGTGTGAAGGTCTCACGACCCGGACCGACCCCGGCAGATTCTGTCAAGGAAGCGAGGCGAGGCTGCCAGTTCGGGAAAGTTCATCCCCTCCCCCTTCAGGTTTCACCGATCACCTTGTGTTTCTCTCTCCCTTTCCCACCCCCACCTTTCATTCTCCTGTCCTGCCGAAGGGTTTCGGCCGGTAACGCGACTGTACTCTTTTCCTGGGTGCTGCCGGGCCTGCTGAGTTCCTCCAGCACTTTGCGGAAGTTGCTCGGATTTCCAGCATCTGCCGATTTTCTCTTGTTTGAATTCGAGAAAGTTAAAGGGACTCACTGCCCAACATCAGAACTCCCCGCTCGGGGCCGACTTCAATACTCACCGAATGGAAATTGTCGGTGTTGCCCCGCAGAGAATAATCCGTTCCCGGATCCCGGATCCCGATCCCACCGCCGACTCACTTCAACAAAGGACGGAAAACAACACCGCCCTGCCCGTACTGAGCATGCGCGATGTGGTCTGCGCGTCATCAGCGCGGTGGGCGGGGCCTCGGAACCAAACCAGGGATGCTGCGCGGGCGGGCTGGGAGATCCCTCCCGGTACTTATCCTTGTAAGCGGAACAAGTGCTACACATGCCCTTGCACTTCCTCCCACAGCACCTTCTGTATACTGGCGAGACCCGACGCAGACCGGGAGATCGACTCGCTGAACACCTACGCTCTGTCCGCCAGAGAAAGCAGGATCTCCCAGTGGCCGCACATTTTAATTCCACGTCCCATTCCCATTCTGACATGTCTATCCACGGCCTCCTCTGCTGTAAAGATGAAGCCACACTCAGGTTGGAGGAACAACACCTTATATTCCGTCTGGGTAGCCTCCAACCTGATGGCATCAACATCGACTTCTCTAACTTCCGCTAATGCCCCACCTCCCCCTCGTACCCCATCCCTTATTTATTTATTTATAGACACACATTCCTTTTCTCTCTCTCTGTCCCTCTGACTATACCCCTTGCCCATCCTCTGAGTTCCCCTCCCCCTTTTCCTTCTCCCTAGGCCTCCTGTCCCACGATCCTTTCATATCCGTTTTGCCAACAACTTTCCACCTCTTGGCTCCATCCCTCCCCCTCCTGTCTTCTCCTATCATTTTGGATCTCCCCCTCCACTTCCCACTTTCAAATCTCTTACTAGCTCTTCTTTCATTTGGTCCTGACGAAGGGTCTTGGCCCGAAACGTCGACTGTACCTCTTCCTAGAGTTGCTGCCTGGCCTGCTGTGTCCAGCAGCAACTTTAATGTGTGTTGCTTGAATTTCCAGCATCTGCAGAATTCCTGGTGTTTGCAGATGCCGCATCTCTGCGGCAAAACGGGATCACGTGACGAGTGGAGGGTCTCCCACGTGAGCCGGTGACGTCTCCTCGCCCCTCACACACTGCCCGACGCGTTTCCCACTTTATTTCATTATTTCCCGTATTATTTCAGCAACATTTTTAACTTTTCCCTCCATATCGTCCTTGTCCCTTTCCCTTCACGCCCCCCCCCGGGTCACAGAGTTCTCAGAGTTTGAGTTCAATTCCCATCCCGCTCAGACACACAATCAGACCCACACAGGAATTGTGCAGGTTTCATTTACATCAGTTCTATGTTGAAAACAATTTCTATTCGCTTTACTCCGGCCTCACTGGACAGGAACACTGAAACATCAAGTGAGAAACAGCAGGAGAATTGAAACAATTGGTTACTTCGATGTACTCTTATTAATTTTGGATAGTAACAATAAAAATATTTGAATAGAAAGAGAAACAGCAGGAGGTGGCCATTCAGCCCTCTAACCATCAACAAGATGACGGCTGCTCTCCCATCTCAGCCACATGTCTCTGCCCGATCCTCATTTCCTCGATCCCTTTAGTCTCCACACATCTGCCGGCCTCTGTTTTATGTGAGGATGATCACTGAGTCTTCACTGGCCTCTGTGGTGGGGATTTACAGACATTCACCACCCTCGGAATGGAGACATTTCCCCTCATCTCAGTCCCGAACAGTCCACCCCCTTTTTCAGAGACTGGGATCCCTGGTTCAGCCGGTAATGATGTTGTGCATTTCAATGTGTTCACCCCTCAGTCCTCGATTGAAAGGGTTATCACATTTGATCTTTCTTCATATGGTGACCCCACCACTCCAGGGATCAGTCTGGTGAATCTTCATTGCACTCTCTATAACAAATACTCTCTAACCTCTTTGTTAATCCTCTATGGAATTAATTTCCATCTTCTGCAGCCCCGTGTTGCCCCAACCACTCACCTCCCACCCCGTCACCATTTCCACCTTCCCACCTCCCCCTCACCTGGATCCACCTCTCACTCCCCAGCTCTTGCCCCATCCCCACCCCTCACCTCTTTTCTCGGACTATTTCCCGTCCACTCTCAGTCCAGAGGGAGGGTCTCGGCCCGAAATGTTGACGGTCCATTTCCCTCCACAGATGCTGCCCGACCCACTGAGTTCCTCCGGCAGTTTGTTCTTTGGTCTGTGTGACCCGTGTTAGTGTGGGGAGCGGGATTTTACACCATATTCCCGGTACAGTCTCAACAAAACACAAATAATTGTCACTTTGCCCGGACCATCGGCCCCGCTTGCAGGGCAACAGTCTGCCGGTGTTCGCCCCCCAATGTGGTGAATCGCCACCACCGTGGGCTCAGACATTTCCACAGATGAGCCCCTCCTGTCCCTACCGGGACAAACATCCTGTCCGCCCCCTCTCTCACCGTCTTCATCCTCTCCCTCCCCGGGGAACCGGCATCAAACCGACGGGCCGAGCGGTCTCCTCCTACCTCTCAGCGACACATCAGACTCCGGCCGCAGGAGACGCTTCACAAACGCCCCAACTTCCCTCGGAGGGAAATGGAAATAAATCAGAAAGCGGACATTTACTTTGACGGTTGTCCCGCCGTGACGGAAAGTTCGGGAGACGGTGTCGGCGGAGGTAACGCCCTCTCGGCTGGTCCGCCTCTGCTATTGGCTGGAAGCAGTGATTGACACTGCTTCGTACCAATGGGAATAGCGCAGCGCGTGACTCCTCTGTTGACAGCGGTGGGGGAGGGGCTGGTCACGTGATCAGTAGCCCGGCCGTTAAACCGACCAAGCTCGAGCTCACCAGCGCGCGGGGCACAAAAGGCCCCGGATGATCGGTTGAGGTGAGAAGGGGTCTCCGGGTTGGGGGTCTCACCGGGCGGCGTTTTCAACACCGACTTCGGGTAGTTGCTGTGAGCTCCGGACTCCGTGACCCGCAATCCCGGGACAGTCCTGCTCTCTTCCCTCTCTCTCAGCCCCACCATCCGTACACGGGCCCCGGGGAGCTTCCGGCTGATGAGGGAATGGGAACCGATGGGTCTCTCAGACAGAGCTGAGCTCCAGCTGTCTAAATGCAAGGATCGGGAACTCGGAGAAAGGGAACAAAATCTTTTACATCAGCTGTTGTGAAAATCACCTTTGTTCTGCCTCCAGTCACAAACAAGAGAAAATCTGCAGATGCTGGAAATCCGAGCAACACACACAAATTGCTGGAGGAACTCAGCATTAGTACTCTTTTCCATAGATGCTGCCTGGCCTGCTGAGTTCCCCCAGCATTTTGTGTCTGTTGCTTGTTCCACCCCCTCTTGTTCTGGACTTTCTACCCATGAGGTCATGTTTTTTAAAATTTTTTTTAGTTTTCTACAAACAGTGTGGAAGAAAAAAGTCAATAGTGTAAATAGAGGGATCATTGCAATACAGACAAAAATAACAATAATACATGTCTTAATAAATGAGTAAGTCACCCATATTAAAAATGAAAAATTAGAAAGGAAAGCACCCAACCCACCCACGATCCAACTCCAAGCCGACTATTATAATATAAGTATTTAAAAGGACATTTGAGATAAACTTTTATCACCCCAGATCTATATATTGTGGTAAAAAGTGAAATCACTAATAAAAAAAGCAGCCTGCTACCTAATCAAAGAATCAAAGAAAGCTGGAAATGCAGGATCTGACTATCAAGGGAAGAAAAAAATACACTTGTCAATATTCAAGAAAAGGTCCCCACACCTTTTGGATCTCTATATCTGAATTAAAAAGTGAATAGTAACCGTATACGCTTATAACAATTACAGCACGGAATCAGGCCATCTCGGCCCTTCTACTCTGTGCTGAACTCTTACTCTCACCTCGTCCCACCGACCTGAACTCAGCCCATAACCCTCCATTCCTTTCCTGTCCATATAGCTGTCCAATTTTACTTTAAATGAAAACATTGAACCTGCCTCAACCACTTCTGCTGGAAGCTCGTTCCACACAGCTACCACTCTCTGAGTAAAGAAGTTCCCCCTCATGTTACCCCTAAACGTTTGCCCTTTAACTCTCAACTCGTGTCCTCTTATTTGAATCTCCCTCACTCTCAATGGAAAAAGCCTATCCACATTAAATCTATCTATCCCCCTCATAATTTCAAATACCTCTATCAAGTCCCCCCTCAACCTTCTATGCTCCAAAGAATGAAGACCTAACTTGTTCAACCTTTCTCTGTAACTTAGGAGATGAAACCCAGGCAACATTTTAGTAAATCTCCGCTGTACTCTCCCAGTTTTATTGACATCTTTCCTGTAATTCGGTGACCAGAACTGTATACAATACTCCAAATTTGGCTTTAGCAATGCCTTATAGAATTTCAACATTACATCCCAACTCCTATACTCAATGCTCTGATTTGTAAATGCCAGCATACCAAAAGCTTCCTTCACCACCCTATCCACATGGGATTCCACTTTCAGGGAACTATGCACCATTACTCCTAGATCCCTCTGTTCTACTGCATTCTTCAGTGCCCTACCATTTACCATGTATGTCCTATTTTGATTAGTCCTACCAAAATGTAGCACCTCACATTTACCAGCATTAAACTTCATCCGCCATCTTTCAGCCCACTCTTCTAACTGGTCTAAATCTCTCTGCAAGCTTTGAGAACCTGCTTCATTATCCACAACTCCACCTATCTTAATATCATCTGCATACTTACTAATCCAATTTACCACCCCATCATCCAGATCATTAATATATATGACAAACAACATTGGACCCAGTACAGATCCCTGAGGCACATCACTAGTCACCATCCTCCTATCTGAGACACAGTTATCCACCACAACTTGCTGGCATCTCCCATCAAGTCACTGCTGAATCCATTTTACTACTTTGATATTAATGCCTAACGATTGAATCTTCTTAACTAACCTTCCGTGTGCAACGTTGTCAAAGGCCTTACTGAAGTCCATATAGACAACATCCACCGCTTTACTCTCATCAACTTTCCTAGTAACCTCATCAAAAAGTTCAATAAGATTTGTCAAACATGACCTTCCATGCACAAATCCATGTTACCTGTTCCTAATCAGACCCTGTCTATCCAGATAATTATATATACCATCTCTGAGAATACTTTCCATCAATTTCCCCACCACTGACGTCAAACTCACAGGTCAATAATTGCTAGGTTTACTCTTAGAACCCTTTTTAAACAATGGAACAACATGAGCAATACGCCAATCCTCCGGCACCATCCCCGTTTCCAATGACATTTGAAATATTTCTGTCAGAGCCTCTGTTATTTCCACACTAACTTCCCTCAAGGTCCTAGGAAATATCCTGTCCGGACCCAGAGACTTACCCACTTTTATATTCCTTAAAAGCGTCAGTACTTCCTCTTCTTTAATCATTATACTTTCCATAACTAACCTTCTTGTTTCCTTTACCTTACACAATTCAATAACTTTCTCCCTGGTGAACACCGAAGAAAAGAAATTGTTCAAAATCTCCCCCATCTCTTTTGGCTCCGCACATACCCATCCACTCTGATTCTCTAAGGGATCAATTTTATCCCTCACTATCCTTTTGCTATTAATATCTTTTCAAGATCTAAAGAAGACATAATATCCCTGAGCCATTGAACATGGGTACGGGGAACTTCATCTCTCCACTTAAGGAGTACTGCACGTCTAGCTAAAAGAGAGACAAAAGACAATGTTCGTCATTTAGCCGGGATCAAATGCTTGTCAGAGTCTCGTGAAATACCAAAAAAGGATCAGGTTCCAAATGACAGGGACATGTTTTGACCCACTCTCTCTGGGTACATAATGATATCAAAGACCTTTGGCTTGGGCAACAAGTAGCTTTCACATCACAAATGTGCCAGACTCCAATGAGACAGACTACTGCCCCTCCCTTCATATTCATTGGCATTGCCATCACTGAGTTCACCACCGTCAGTCACCTGGGGGAGGGTTCAGGGGAAATATTTATGTACAATACAGAAACTGGTGTCACCTGTGTGTATTGTGGTGATGCAAAAGTTGCTGGAGAATTTACAAGTGGGAAGAAGTGGAATGATATTTGGAAATCTTGACTTTTTGAAGCATAATTTAGCAAGCAAATGACATATTGATGATGTGCAAAAGCTCTGGTGAGAAAATCCTTCATTACCCGTTACAGGCCTGCTACAGAGGTTGTGTGAGAGTGCAGATGAACTCGATCAAACCCAGAGCACATCAAAGTTCTTATCGAGAGTGATTTGCTAGCTGTTAAAATGAATATCTCTCTATATAAAATTCACTGTGCACATGTTGTCACTGGGTAAAAAAATGGACAGTACAAGATTTATGTGTATACAGGTCATTACAAATTAGAGGGTACATTGGTGGGAAGGTGGGGAGACCTCCAGTGTCCCTGATGCCCTCACCTACGAGATGTGCATCCAGCTGCAGCTTGTAACCCTGCACTTTAAGGAGTTGCAGCTTGAAATGGATGAATTCTGGATCATCCAGCAGTTGGAGGGGGTGATGGATATGAAATGAAGAGAGGTGAGTTACACCCAAGGTGCAGGACACAGGAAACTGGGTCAGAGTGAGGAAGGAGAATGAGTTTAACTAGCCATCGCAGAGTACTCTTGTGGCCATCCCACACAACAGCAGGTGGACCACTTTAGAAACTGTTGGGGGGCATTACCTGGCAGAGGAAAGTCAAGGGGGTGATAGGGGTTTAGTTACTTAAAAAGAGTGGGAATAAACGGGACCTTTTCAGAATGGCAGGCAGTGACTAGTGGGGAACCACAAGGCTCAGTGCTGGGACCCCAGTTGTTTACAATATATATGAATGACTTAGACGAGGGAATTAAATGCAGCATCTCCAAGTTTGTGGATGACACAAAGCTGGGCGACAGTGTTAGCTGTGAGGAGGATGCTAAGAGGATGCAGGGTGACTTGGATAGGTTAGGTGAGTGGGCAAATTCATGGCAGGTGTAATTTAATGTGGATAAATGTGAGGTTATCCACTTTGGTGGCAAAAACAGGAAAACAGATTATTATCTGAATGGTGGCCGATTAGGAAAAGGGGAGGTGCAACGAGACCTGGGTGTCATTATACACCAGTCATTGAAAGTGGGCATGCAGGTACAGCAGGCGGTGAAAAAGGCGAATGGTATGCTGGCATTCATAGCAAGAGAATTCGAGTACAGGAGCAGGGAGGTACTACTGCAGTTGTACAAGGCCTTGGTGAGACCACACCTGGAGTATTGTGTGCAGTTTTGGTCCCCTAATCTGAGGAAAGACATCCTTGCCATAGAGGGAGTACAAAGAAGGTTCACCAGATTGATTCCTGGGATGGCAGGACTTTCATATGATGAAAGACTAGATCAACTAGGCTTATACTCGTTGGAATTTAGAAGATTGAGGGGGCATCTTATTGAAAGGTATAACATCCTGAAGGGATTGGACAGGCTAGATGCTGGAAGATCGTTCCCGATGTTGGGAAAGTCCAGAACGAGGGGTCACAGTTTGAGGATAAAAGGGAAGCCTTTTAGGACTGAGATGAGAGAAAACTTCTTCACACAGAGAGTGGTGAATCTGTGGAATTCTCTGCCACAGGAAACAGTTGAGGCCAGTTCATTGGCTATATTTAAGAGGGAGTTAGATATGGCCCTTGTGGCTAAAGGGATCAGGGGGTATGGAGGGAAGCCTGGGGCGGGGTTCTGAGTTGGATGATCAGCCATGATCATACTGAATGGCGGTGCAGGCTCGAAGGGCCAAATGGCCTACTCCTGCACTTATTTTCCATGTTTCTAGTTAGGGCAAAAGAACAAGAGGGGACTAATATCCCAGTGGTAAGGCTTGGTAGTGCTAGTGTGGGGAGAGGGGTGTTGTGGTTAAAATAATTTGAAGGGGGAATGGGAGCCAGAATGACAGAACAAGTAGTGGAGAGGGTGAATTGAATTGACTTCATTACATACAGTACACCCTTAATATGCATGAGGAGGAGTAATCTTTACATTACGTCTCCCTCTAAATGTGCAATGTGTAATTTATAGTAATTTATAATAAATAGTTTGTACATAGAACAGGCAATGTAATGTGGAAATGCAATTGTATCAGCATGAATTAATCAGTCTGATGGTCTGGTGGAAGATGATGTCCCGGAGCCTGTTGGTCCTTTTGCTGTGTTACCATTTCCTGGATGGTAGCAGCAGGAACAGTTTGTGGTTGTGGTGAATTGGGTCTCCAATATCCTTTGGGCCCTTTTTACACACCTGTCTCTGTAAATGTCCTGAATAGTGGGAAGTTCACATCTACAGATGAGCTGGGCTGTCCACACCACACTCTGCAGGGTCCTGCGATTAAGGGAAGTACAGTTCCCATACCAGGCAGTGATGCAGCCAGTCAGGATGCTCTCAATTGTGTTCCAGTAGAAAGTTCTTAGGATTTGGGGCCCCATCCCAAACTTCTTCAACCATCTGAGGTGAAGGAAGTGCTGGTGTGCTCTTTTCATAACACAGCCGGTATGTAGAGACCATGTGAGATCCTTGGTGATGTTTATGCCGAGGAACTTAAAAGCTGTTCACCCTCTCAACCCCAGATCCACTGATGTCAATAGGGCTTAGCCTGTCTCCATTCCTCCTGTTGTCCACAATCTGCTCCTTTGTTTTTGTGACAATGAGGGAGAGTTTGTTTTCTTGACACCAGTCAGATGTTGTTCAGACCTCCGGTAGAGTCAGCAATCAAATGGTTGAGCATGGAGCGATGAATATGCTGAGCTGTGTATATCACAATGCAAGAGGCATCGTAGGAAATCCAGATGAGCTCAGGACAGAAAATTATGATATTGTAGTCATTATTGGGACTTGGTTGCACCCAATAGTCTGAAGGATTTAGAGGAACAAATTTCTACAGAGATCAAGGACAATGCCAAGAAACAAAGGTTGATTCAGTAAGTGATTTTAATTTTCCATATATTGACTGGGACTCCCATACTGTGAAAGGACTAGATGGGGTAGAGTTTGTCAAATGTGCTCTTATTCAGTATGCAGAATTCCTGATGTAGGAGTGTCCAATAATCTGTTAGTAAATGATCCAGGGCTGGTGACATAAATTAGTGATCATAATGCCATGAGATTCAAAGTAAAAATGGAAAAAAAGCGGTCTGGACCACGGGTTGAGATTCTAAATTGGAGAAGGGTCAATTCTGAAGGTCTCAGAAAGGATCTGACAAGTGTGGTTTGGGACAGGCTGTTTTCTGGCAAAGGAGTACTTGGTAAGTGGGAGGCCTTCAGAAGTGAAGTTTGAAGGTGTAGAGTTTGTATGTGCCTGCCAAAATAAAAGTTGAAGGGTAACTGGTGCAGGGAAACTTGGTTTTCAAGCGATATTGAGGCCCGGGATATTTTGTTCCTCTGTTGTGGTACAACCAAGGCTCAGGACTACAGTATCATAATTCCACGCCCTGAGCTCATTTGACATTTTTTTTTGTCGTCTTCTGTTGGTTTCTAAAAGCTTCCCAATAGTTTTTGTTCTGTTTTTGCCCTTTCTTTGGCTTTTATGTTGGCTGTGGCTTCTCATTTCAGCCACGGTTGTGTCCTTCTGCCTTTCCAATGCTTCCACTTCTTTGGGATGTATCGATCACTCAGCTCCCGAACTCCTCCCATTGCTGCTCCGTTGTCACTCCTACCTTTTCCCTTCCAAACATGTTTATCCAGCTTCTCTGTCATAGAAACATGGAGAGGTTCAGTACACAAACAGGCTATTTGGCCCATCTGGTCAATGCTGAAATAGCATTTAAGCTGTCTAATGCAACTACCTGCACCGGGACCATTGCCCTTGTTACGTAACTGGCAACAATGAATATCAATCGAGACAGGTTATATAAAAACAACCAAACATTTATTAAACAGAGATAAGCAATATAAAAACAAACAAAAACCTTAACTGAAAGTTAACCGCTATGCAGCCGTTCAACAAATCATCACTCAGCACTGGTTCTTAAAGCGTTAAATGCGAAAATAGTTCTTAAAACGGTAAAGTCAAATACGGTTCTTAAAATGGTAAATTCTAAAGTCCGACAGATTTATACATTCAATTGGGAGAGACTTCTCTGGAGAAGGATTTCTTCATTGACACGACTTTCCAGTTTGTTCTGACCAAAGGATTCACGATGCAGGAAATAAACGGCTTAAGACAACTGACCGTCAATTCTAGAGAGCACCTTGCATGAACTACCTTGCTCTTTTGGTATGAGTTATCTTTGATGCAGGTCGCTACTCCTTCAACGAAGACTCAATAAGGTCGATCCTTTATTAAACTGCCGAACATTCCCAACTTCTCTTAATCCTTCGTATCCTGTATTTCGATGAAGTTTTCACTCTCCAGTACTGCTGGAAAAAGGTACATCAGTGCATCTAGCAAAAATTGCCAATCCAGCTCTGTTGTACCTTGCAACAGAAAGTAACACTCCTTTTTAAAAATGAAACTGTGTCATAAAAACAAATATGCAACAGAGACGGAGACACAGACGCACGTTCTAGCTGGAAAACTAAAAACTAAAATCTAACTGCGTCAACTGAGGTCTTCCCTTATATACCCGTGGTGCACGTGTCCCCATGTGACCTCACATCAGCGGGAAAATTACATCAGGTGACCTCCAGAAGACCATTACATCATTCTCACAAAAAAAGAATCACAGATCTCCTTGAGGTATGTAACACCTTCCTCCAAAATAAACATATTGGTCTCTCAAAGAACAAAATTTTAACAATTAACAATTTATACAAAGGTATAAAACTTACAACATACACAATATATACAGTCTTATCTTTCAGCACTTTACAAACTAATATACAGTAGGAGTGTTACAAATTTTAAAATACCACTCCATAAAAACAATTTTTCATTGTACATTTAACATCTAGATAAACGATCAGTGATCACAATGTCTTTACCCTTAATATGAGTGATCAGAATATTGTACTCCTGTAACATTGAACTGTGTTACTAAATTGAAGTTTAATTTCCTTAACCCTTTTCCTTAACGGTCACAGTGGCCTGACCAAATTCACTGTTAGCTAAGTTAATAGTTAAGTTAGCTTTTGAAAGTCTGTCAAATAATTTCCCCACCGCAGTAATATGTGCTTTCCACGTATTATTTCCTGTAACTAAATCATCAATATAGGCATCTGTATCTTTTAATCCCTGAATCATGCTATTAATCATCCTCTGAAATGTACCTGGTGCATTCTTCATCCCAAATGGAAGAACATTATATTCATATAACCCAGATGGGGTTACCAATACTGAAATCTCTCTACCTCTATCTGTCAATGGAACACACCAATAAGCTCTTAACAAATCAATCTTTGTAAGGAATTTGGCTTGTCCAACTTTATCCACACAATCATCTACCCTAGGGATTGGATATGCATCAGTTTTTGTCACAGCATTCACCTTCCTGTAATCTGTACAAAACCTAATACTATTATCTGGCTTAGGCACCATAATGCACAGTGAACTCCAATTCAAATTAGAGTGTCTAATAATATCATTCTCTAACATATACTTAATTTCTTATTTGGCAAGTTCACATTTTTCCCTGTTCATTCGATACGGATGTTGTTTTATGGGTTTTGCATCTCAACATCTACATCAACTGTAGCTACAGTGGCTGTTCTAGGAACATCTGGAAATAAATCTCTGTATTTAAAAATTAACTGTTTCATCTGCTGTCTCTGCTCTGGCTGTAAATAAGCTAATTTTCCATAAATATTTTCTAGAATTTTTGAATTTGGTAACGTGGCTGAAATAATGTTGAGTTTAAAATGAGTTTCAGATGAATCATCCCTTAAGGTTTTATCAAGATCAGACTCATTATTGATCACAATAGTCATAGCAGCAGTCTCTCTCTTAATATGGTTTTATCATATTTATATGACACAGCTGTGTTGTCTTTCTCCGATCTGGGGTTTTTATCACGTAATCTACATCATTTACCTTAGATTTAATCTCATAAGGACCATGAAATTTAGCTTGTAATGGGTTCGTTTGCACTGGGAAAAGAACCAACACCTTATCTCCAGGCTTAAATGACCTCATCCTAGCTTCCTTATCATACCAAGTCTTCATCTTCTCTTGAGCTAATTTAAAATTTCCTTTGCCAAGCTACAAGCTTTATATAATCTTTCTTTAAATTAAAAAAAAACATAATCTAGCAAACTAGTGTGTACCTCTTTATTAATCCACTGTTCTTTCAACAAGGCCAAAGGTCCTCAAACTCTATGCCCAACCACAAGTTCAAAAGGACTAAAACCTAATGATTCCTGTACTGCCTCTCATACTGCAAAAAGTAGTAAATGTATACCTTCATTCCAGTCTTTTTCATTTTCCACACAATATGTCCTAATCATAGTTTTTAATGTAGAATGAAATCTCTCCAAGGCTCCTTGTGATTTTGGATGATAGGCTGATGAGATAATCTGTTTTGCTCCCAGTTTATAAACTATTTGCTGAAACAATCCAGACATACAATGACTACCTTGATCCGGTTGTATTTCCTTAGGCAACCCAAAATAAGTAAAAAAAACTATAAGACCCTTTGTCACAGTTTTGGCTGTTATATTCCTAAGAGGTACTGCCTCTGGAAACCTAGACGCTGTGCACATAATAGTTAACAAATATTGATGTCCAGGTTTAGTTTTTGGCAAAGGACCTACACAGTCTACAATGATTTTTGAGAACGGCTCACCAAGTACTGGAATTGGTTGCAGTGGGGCCACTGGAGTAACCTGATTAGGTTTACCCACAATTTGACATGTATGGGACGTTCTGCAAAATGTCGCTACACCTTGTCTTAAACTAGGCCAATAAAAATGTTTAGAAACTTTGTTCATAGTTTTCTTTACACCTAGATGACCACCCAAAGGAATACTATCAGCCATAGTTAAAACCTCATTTCGATAAACTTTAGGAACTACTACCCGATGATTAACCTCCCATTCCTCACTAGCAGGAATTGTAGGTGCTCTCCACTTTCTCATTAATAGTCCCTTTTCAAAATAATATCCCACTGGTACTTTTTCAATTTCACTATCTGAAAGAGCTTGTTCTTCTGCTATCATCTCCTTCCGAGATAAAGACAAATCTTCCTGGTCAGACTTACCACCAAAATCCTGATCAAATAACGTAGGTAAGAAAGTTTCTGATACATCCTCAAAATTCGAATCTTGAGTTGAACTGTCATGGGTAACAACCTCATCCTGTACATCAGTCTTTTTAGCCATAGCTCTTGTTACAACACAGGAAGAATCTGTGTTAGATTCCCTCTGTGGTTCCTCAGAATTTGAATTTATTTTCAAATGCACTTCAGGAAAAACTTGTCCACATGCTAAATCATTCCATAACAAAAGAGAAACATCATTCACAGTTAAACTGGATTGTAGCCCTACTTTAACAATCCCTGTAACTAATCCTGACCTTAAATTTACTCTATGCAAATGTCCTGGCATGAGGGCACTCCCAACTCCTCTTATATAATTTACCTCACAATGTCAGACTTTAGTCAGACTTCAGATTTTAGCACACTGTCTAATATTAGTGATTGAGAAGCTCCAGTATCTCTAAGTATTCTTATTGGTACTGAATTAGATCCTTCTTTCAAGGATACAAATCCTTCTGTTATAAAAGTTTCATATCCCCTCTTAACTTGGTCAGACTCTGACACATCTTCATTAATGTTTTCTAAACCCTGTGAATTTAAAGGTGTTTCAATATGCTGCACACAAGCATCTGGGTCGGCTTCTTTCTCTTTCTTTTTCAATCAAAAGCAATTAGCTATTACATGTCCAGGTTTCTTACAATAATTACAAATAATACCAAAAATGTCTTTCCTTCACATGTCTCCCTTCATCCTTACTTTTCTCACTCACTTCAGGTTTAATTTCTGGTTTACATTGACTCTCTGTGCTATTTTTCCTTTTAAAAATTTTACCTGCAGAAAATTTATTCTTATGAATTAAAGCATATTCATCAGCTAATTTAGCAATCTCCTGCAATGTAGCAATGTCCCTTTCATTTAAGTATGTTCTCACTTCAACAGGAATGCTTCTTTTAAATTCCTCCAGTAAAATCAACTCTTTTAATGTATTAAACTCCCCATTCACATTTTTAGAGGAAACCCATCTCTCAAAACACATAGATTTCTCATAGGCAAATTCTACATAAGTTTTTTCCACAGATTTCTTCAAATTTCTGTATCTTTCTCTATACGCTTCCGGAACCAACTCATATGCCTTTAATATATGCTGTTTAACAGTATCATAATCCAGTGCTTGATCAGCATTTAAAGCTGTATAAACTTGTTGTGCCTTGCCTTTAATTACACTCCGTAACATCACGCGGCCATTGCTCTTTCGGCCACTTTAAACTCAGTGCATCGGTTTCGAAATGCTGGAAATATTTGTCCACTTCAGCTTCATTAAATGGAGGAGCCAAAATAACCTCACGACTAGCAATAAACTGTTTCTTAGAACCAGAAGACTGATTTCCCATCCTTAATTTCTCCATCTCAAACTCAAATTTCCTCCGGTTTTCAGCTTCCCTTTCTTCAAATGCCCTTTTTTAATTAGCCTCTCTTTTGGCCATTTCCACTTTAAATCTTTCAAACGTCAACTGTTCAAGGTGCAACTGCATTTCCAGATTAGTCATTGGAAACCTATCTAACACCTCATCATCAAAAGTTTTCAAATTAATATAATGCTCAGCGATTTTCTTTGTATTAAAGCCTTTGTGGTATTCTTTGTAATTCCTTTAATATCCAACCTCCTCGCAATCTCCAATACCTCAGGTTTTTTTGCATTCACTAAAGACACCGAGTCAGGCATGTCCATAAACTCGTTAATATTCATTGTTGCCGAATACCACTCACACACCAATCCAACTCAAAAAAATCGGGTATTTTCCTTTTCCAAATCAGAATGGCAATTATCAGCACTTAACCTCAAAATCGGAACATCTCCTGGCTGAGCCCCCACAAATTATGTTATGTAACCAGCAACAATGAATATCAATCGAGACAGGTTATAGGAAAACAACCAAACATTTATTAAACACGGATAAACAATATAAAAACAAACAAAAACCTTAACCGGAAGTTATGCAGCCGTTCAACAAATCGTCACTTGGCACTGGTTCTTAAAGCGTTAAATGTGAAAACAGTACATAAAGTGGTAAAGTCAAATACGGTTCTTAAAATGGTAAATTCGAAAGTCCAACAGATTTATACATTCAATTGGGAGAGACTTCTCTGGAGAAGGACTTCTTCATTGACACGACTTTCCTGTTTGTTCTGACCAAAGGATTCATGATGCAGGAAATAAACGGCTTAAAACAACAGACCATAAATTCTAGAGAGCACCTTGCATGAACTACCTTGCTCTTTTGGTATGAGTTATCTTCGATGCAGGTCGCTACTCCTTCAACAAAGACTCAATAAGGTCGATCATTTATTAAGCTGCCAAACATTCCTGATTTCTCTTAGTCCTTCGGGTCCTGTACTTCGAAAAAGTCTTCACTCTCCAATACTGCTGGAAAAAGGTACATCAACACATCTAGCAAAAATTTCCAGTCCAGCACTATTGTACCTTCAAACAGAACGTAACATGCCGTTTTAAAAATGAAACTGCGTCATAAAAACAAATACGCAATAGAAACGGAGACACAGACGCACGTTCTAGCTGGAAAACTAAAAACTAAAAACTAACTGCGTCATCTGAGGTCTTCCCTTATATACCCATGGTGAAAATGTCCTCACGTGACCTCACATCGGCGGGAAAATTACATCAGGTGACCTCCAAAAGAGCATTACATCGTTCTCACAAAAAAAATCACATCTCCTTGAGGTATGTAACACCCTCCATACCCCTACCATCCAGGCTCCCATCCGAACTTCTTTTAAATGGTGAAACCGAGCTCACATTCACCACTTGTGCTGGCATCTCATTCCACACTCTCACAACCATTTCAATAAAGAGATTTTCCAAATGTTCCCATTAAATTTTCACCTTCCCCACTTACCCATGACCTCTGGTCATCATCCCACCCAACCTCAGTGGAAAAAGCTGTTTGCAATTACCCTATCTATACCGTCATAATTTTGTACACTTTTAACAAATCCTCAAGGCAATGTATAATTTCCTTGTTTATGTTTAGAGCCTTTTTTAGGTGTATAAAATGATGAGGGGCATTGATCGTGTGGATCGCCAGAGGTTTTTTCCTAGGGCTGAAATGGCTAACACGAGGGGGTATAGTTTTAAGGTGCTTTGAAATAGATACCGAGGGGATGACAGGGGTAAGTTTTTTACACAGAGAGTGCTGGGTGCGTGGAATGCACTGCCAGCTATTTGTGTGAGAGTGTTTCAGTTCCTACCAGTCATCCATGCAGCTCAGTGGGAACAGGGAATAATACGAATAGACAGAGTCAAACTGAGCCAGGTCACAGATTGGAGATGGCAGAAATTCCCATTGTTATCGAGACAGGAACAGTATCAGAGAATATGTTGGTCATTCTAGATACCAGCACTGTGCCCAGTTAGAAGATGATTTCTCTCTCGAACTTGGATTGAACCTCACTGTAATAGTGTGATGCCAGATCACACCTTGACAACTCAAGTGATCTCATCTGAAATACTGTCTTACACCCATTGATGGATTTTGTAAATATTTTTACAGGTTAAAAATGACAAGGAATTTGTCTATGGGAATCTCGAACACAGCAAGCCAGTTTTGCTGTCTCTAGCCGGATATTTAAGAAGTGGAGCAAGGGATTCACTTGATCATCCTTTGTGCTCGGACTGTGACGAGGGATTCACTCGATCATCTGACAGACTGGCACGCCCGTCATTTTACACAAGGACCTACACGTTCACCTGCTCAGTCAGTGGGAATGGATTCAGTCGGTCATCTCAACTGAAGGTACATCAGCAAGTTCACACTGGGACAAGGCCATTCACCTGTTCTGTGTGTGAGAAGGGATTCAGTCGGTCATCCCACCTGTGGACACACCAGTCGGTTCACCCTGGGCAGAGGCTGGTCAGCTGCTGAATTTGTGGGGAAGAATACACTCGGTCATCTGACCTAATGGCTCACCAGCAAGTTCACACTAGGGAGAGGTTGTACACCTGCTCGGACTGTGGGAAGGGATTTACTAAATCATCTCACCTACTGAGGCACCAGTCAGTACACACTGGGGAGAGGCCATTCACCTGCTCCGACTGTGGGAAGGGATTCACTTTGTCATCCCAACTGAAGGTACATCAGCGAGTTCACACTGGGGAGAGGCCGTTCACCTGCTCCGACTGTGGGAAGGGATTCACTTTGTCATCCCAATTGAAGGTACATCAGCGAGTTCACACTGGGGAGAGGCCGTTCACCTGCCCAGACTGTGGGAAGAGATTCACTCGGTCATCTCATCTACAGAGACACCAGCGAATTCACACTGGGGAGAGGCCATTCACCTGCACAGTGTGTGGGAAGCGATTCACTCGGCCATCCCACCTACAAGCACACTGGTCTGTTCACACTGGGGAGAGGCCGTTCACCTGCTCAATGTGTGGGAATAGATTCACTTGCTCATCCCACCTGAAGGTACATCAGCGAGTTCACACCGGGGAGAGGCCGTTTATCTGCTCAGACTGCGGGAAGGGATTCACTTGCTCATACCAACTGAAGGTGCATCAGCTAGTTCATACTGGAGAGAGGCCATTCACCTGCTCAGACTGTGGGAAGGGATTCACTTGCTCATCCCAACTGAAGGTACATCAGCGAGTTCACACTGGGGAGAGGCCATTCACTTGCTCAGTGTGTGGGAAGGGATTCACTCGATCATCCCACCTGCAAGTACACTCGTCTGTTCACACTGGGGAGAGGCCATTCACCTGCTCAAACTGCGGGAAGGGATTCACTCAGTCATCTGAACTGAAGGTACACCAGCGAGTTCACACCGGGGAACGGCCGTTCACCTGCTCGAACTGCGGGAAGGGATTCAGTCAGTCATCTGAACTGAAGGTACACCAGCGAGTTCATACTGGAGAGCGGCCATTCACCTGCTCAGACTGTGGGAAGGGATTCACTTGCTCATCCCAACTGAAGGCACATAGGCGAGTTCACACTGGGGAGAGGCCGTTCACCTGCTTGCACTGTGGGAAGGGATTTACTTCCTCATCCCAACTGAAGGTACATCAGCGAGTTCACACTGGGGAGAGGCCGTTCACCTGCTCAGACTGTGGGAAGGGATTCACTCAGTCACCCGCCCTAATGGCACACCAGCGAGTTCACAGTGGGGAGCGGCCGTACACCTGCTCTGTCTGTGGGAAGGGATTCACTCAGTCATGCACCCTACAGAGACACGAGCGAGTTCACAGTGGGGAGCGGCCGTTCACCTGCTCAGATTGTGGGAAAGGATTTACTCAGGCATCCGAACTACAGGCACACCGGTCAGTTCATACTGGGGAGTGGCCGTTCACCTGCTCAGTCTGTGGGAAGGGATTCACTTGGTCAACTGAACTACAGGCACACCAGTCAGTTCATACTGGGGAGAGGCCGTTCACCTGCTCAGTCTGTGGGAAGGGATTCACTAAGTCATATCAACTGAAGGTACATCAGCACGTTCACACTGGAGAGAGGCCGTTCACCTGCTCAGACTGTGGAAAAGGATTCACTTCGTCATCTCAACTACTGATGCACCAGCGAGTTCACACTGGAGAGAGGCCGTTCACCTGCCGAGACTGTGGGAAGGGATTCACTCGGTCATCTCATCTACAGAGACACCAGCGTGTTCACACAGGGGAGAGGCCATTCAGCTGCTCAGTGTGTGGGAAGGGATTCACTCGGTCATCGAATCTACAGAAACACCAGCGAGTTCACACCGAGTAGAGGTCGATCAGCTGCTCAGACTTTGGGAGGAGATTCTCTGAGCACTCTGCACCGAATGTGCATCATTGGGTTGACAGTGGGGAGAGGCCGTTCGACAGCTGTGAATGTGGGAAGCGATTCACTCAGTATTCTAACCTGATGTAACTCTCACTTTGACTGGCAGCTTAATATAGGGGGTGATAGCCCCCCCCCAGCCCGGCCAGTCTTAAGAAATCTTGTTTGGGTGGATGCTGCTTGATGTGTTCCCTGTTACAAATCAGTACCCTGAGAAAACAAACGGTACATAATCTGTGATTAAACGTTTGGGCTTTATAGTTTCTTACTTTGACTATAGAACGAGTAAAAAAAATAATGAAGAAGAAAGGCCCAATCTCTCCATTCATGTCTTCTCATCGCTCCCCGGCAAAAGACTGCAAAAATCTCTCTTCCAGACTCCCAAGAAAGAACAACATTTCTCTCATTGGATAGCCCTGCGTTCCAAAACCCTGTTGTCTCTAGTCGTAACCTAAACATTGCTGCTACAGAGAAACCGTTACCTCAGCAGTGATGCATTGCAGAGAGGCCATTCCATTAGCAGTGAAACCTCACAGCATGTTACACTTGTGACATAGTACTGGAATGTTTCAATAAGCTGCTTGCTGGATATTTGTCCATCACCGTTGCTGAATGCAATTTTGAGAGTGACTGTTGGTGCTGAACTCTGCAATTATTGCTGCTGCTCACCACACCCAGTCTGCACCCTGGTCACTGAGCATGGGAGGAGTTTCTTCTGCTGCATATTCACCTTTATTGGGACTGGAGTTTTATATGGACTGGAGTGGAGAGCGGCCAGTGAAGGAGTGGAGCTTTGAGGCTTTGGCTCGAGAGGTTCTGGCAGTTGGATTGTGCAATCATGTCAATCAAAATTTGAACAGCTCAGAATGCAGCTGATTGGGCAATCAAGGTCAGGGGACCAAGCAATTTGATTGGGCAATTGTAAATTGAGAAGCTCAACAAACAAGTAAAAAGAGGGGTAGCTGAAGCGGAGCGGCCAGTGAGTGAGTGGGCCAGTGAAGGAGTGGAGCTTTGAGGCTTTGGCTCGAGAGGTTTCGGCGAGAAGAGGCAGAGGACGAGCTTGCTCCCAGTAAGGTAAGGCTGGGTATGTTTCTTTAATTATTTTGATTAACTTAGGAGTTGGTAATGGAGGCAGTAGATAGGACAGTCCAGTGCTCTGATTGTAGGATGTGGGAAGTGAGGGACAGCACAATTGTCTCTGATGACTAAACCTCAGGGATCTGTACTAGGTCCAATGTTGTTTGTCATATATATTAATGATCTGGATGATGGGGTGGTAAATTGGATGAGTAAGTATTAGATGATACTGAGATAGGTGGAGTTGTGGATAATGAAGAATATTTTCAAAGCTTGCAGACAGGATTTAGACCACTTAGAAGAGTGGGCTGAAAGATGGCAGAAGGAGTTTAATGCTGATAAATGTGAGGTGCTGCATTTTGGTAGGAGTGATCAAAATAGGGCATACATGGTAAATGGTAGGGCATTGAAGAATGCAGTAGAACAGAGGGATCTAGGAGTAATGGTGCATAGTTCCCTGAAGGTGGAGTCTCGTTTGGATAGGGTGGTGAAGAAAGCTTTTGGTATGCTGGCCTTTATAAATCAGAGCATTGAGTATAGGAGTTGGGATGTAATGTTGAAATTGTACAAGGCATTGGTAAGGCCAAATTTGGAGTATTGTATACAGTTCTGATCACTGAATTATAGGAAAGATGTCAATAAAATTGAGAGAGTACAGAGGAGATTTACTAAAATGTTGCCTGGATTTCATCTCCTAAGTTACAGCAAAAGGTTGAACAAATTAGGTCTTTATTCTTTGGAGCGTAAGAATATTGGGAGTTAGGAAAAAAGTTAAAAAGCAGGACCTCAAGGGTGGTAATCTCAGGATTGCTGCCTGTGCCACGAGACAGAGAGGGTAGGAACAGGAAGTCATGGCAGTTGAATGCGTGGCTGAAGAGTTGGTGCAGGGGGCAGGGGTTCAGATTTCTGGAGCATTGGGATCTCTTCTGGGGAAGGTCTGACCTGTACAACAAGGACGGGCTGCACCTGAACTGGAAAGGAACCAATATCCTGGTGGGCAGGTTTGCTGGAGCTGTTGGGGAGGGTTTAAACTAGTTTGTCAGGGGGGTGGGAATCAGAATGTGAGTGCAGAGATGAGGGTAGAAGGACAAGGGCATGATGCTATGTGTTCTGAGTTGCTGAGGAAGGGCAGGCAGGGGACAAAACATACATGTAGCCAGTTCGAGGGGTTGAAGTGTGTCTATTTCAATGCCAGGAGTATTAGGAATAAAGGGGATGAACTTAGAAAATGGATCAGTACGTGGAACTACGATGTTGTGGCCGTTACTGAAACTTGGCTGGAGGAAGGGCAGGATTGGCTGATGCAGGTACCGGGGTTTAGGTGTTTTAAAAGGAATAGGATGGGAGGTAGAAAAGGGGGGGAGTAGCATTACTGATCAGGGATAGTATCACAGCTGTAGGAAGGGAGGTCGCTGCAGAGGGGGTGTCCACTGAGTCGGTGTGGGTGGAAGTCACAAATAGGAAGGGATCAATCACTGTGCCGGGAGTGGTCTATAGGCCCCCAAATAGCCCTCGGGACATCGAGGAGCAGATAAGCAGGCAGATTTTAGAATGGTGCAGGAAATACAGGGTTGTAGTTATGGGTGATTTCAACTTCCCTCATATTGACTGGCACCTCCTGACTGCAAGGGGGATAGATGGGGCTGAATTTGTCAGGTGTGTTCAAGAAGGATTCCTGACACAGTATGTGGACCGTTCAACGAGAGGAGAGGCCATACTGGATCTAGTTCTGGGTAATGAACCTGGTCAGGTGGCAGACATCTTGGTGGGGGAGCATTTTGGTGAGAGTGACCACAACTCCCTTAGCTTCAGCATAGCTATGGAAAAGGATAAAAACAGACAAAATGGGAAAGTGCTTAACTGGAGAAGGGCTAACTATGAATGGATGAGGCAGGAACTAGCGAGAGTAAATTGGAAACAGGTGTTGAAAGGTGAAAGCACAGAAGTAATGTGGAGGAAGTTTAGGGACCACTTGTGCTGGGTTCAGGATAGGTTTGTCCCACTGAGGCAAGGAAAAAATGGTCGGAAAAGGGAACCGTGGCTGACGAAACACGCGAGGCAACTCGTCAAGTGGAAGAAGGAAGCATATGTTAGATATAAGAAGCAGTCAGAGCCCTGTTGGCCGCTTTTCGATTGCTCCTACCTTGTTTACTTAATTGTCTCTACCAGTCTTTTTTTTTTGAAACCTTATTATAAAACTTCAATACTGCTTTACTGTGGCTGGGAAAAGAACCAAAGCGTTTGCAAAAGAAAGAGAAACAGAAGATGAATCCGCAGTCACTTTGGATTCAATCAGTGACTTACTTAAACGGCAAAAGTAGGAATTCTGTGAAGAGTTTCAACGGCTTAACAGCAAATTGGATACAATTCAGCGAACTTTATTTGAGCATGAGAACCAAATTCAGGAGAATACTGCGAAGCTAATGATACTTGAAGAGGACACTGAAGATACAATTAAACTCTGCAAAGAGTTATCTTTATCCAATGATAAAATGCTGAGAAGGATCATCAGTCTCGAAAATAAAAATAGGAGAAATAACTTGCGAATCCTGGGTCTTGAAGAATCAATTGAATGCGCTGACCCTTCGAAGTTTTTTGCAAACTTTCTGAAGCAGATTTTCCCTGCTTTATTCACATCTGAGCTGAAGCTCGATCGAGCTTCTCGCTCTCTGACTTTGAAGCCATTGTCCTTGGTGGCGAAACCCAGATCGATCAGACTAGTCTTTCATGAATTTCGTATGAAGGACCTTTTAATTCACCATACCCGGAGACAAGGAATGATCGATTTCCAAAATTGCAAGGTTAGATTTGTGGAAGACTATTCACCTGAAGTTTTGGCTGATCGCATGAAATATAAAGAAGTTATGTCGGAATTTTATAATAAAGGGTATAAACCATCTCTTCAGTTCCCCGCACGTCTGAGTATTGTTTTGAAGAACGGATTGCGAAAAAGAATAAATTCAGTTGAAGATGCAAAAGAGTTTCTGAAGGATGAATTCTAAAACTGTTATACTTCTTATTTGATCAAGTTTTTTTCTTCTGTTAATATGAATTTGAAATAAGGTTACGTTTTGGCTGTTCATATATTGTCTTTTGTCATATATTTTTTGATACTACTTTATTTTATCCCTTTTTGAGGCTTTCTTTTAATACAGCTTTCTTTGAATTTGTTTAAATTGATCCTTTCACATTTTCAAATACTAAGTTGTTTTACTTTTTATGTTGTGTGTTGGTAGGGACATAATGACATCGCAGGACTGGAGTTCTTTCTGTCAACAGGATTTTTTGGGGCCGGTACTTCTATTGGTCAGCTTTCTCGCTTTGGGTAGGGGAGGGGGTAGGGCCTATTTCTCTCTGGGAGCTGTGTTGGGTTGAATATATGATTGTTTGTTTCAATACCTTACTTTACGGTTTGCTTTCTAGTTTTAATAACTTATGGCCAGATCTTTTAATTACATGTTGATTGGTATTTAAAATGGTTCGAAATATTCACCTGTTTAGTTTGAATGTGAAAGGGTGAATCACCCCACCAAAAGGAACAAAGTGTTTGCTTATATTAAAAAAATGAAAGCACCCATTATTTTTTTTTACAAGAAACACACATACACAGCTGTGATACCTTACGTTTTTTTTACTGAGTGGAAGGGTAAGGAATTCTACTCTTCGTTTAACGCAAAATCCCGTGGAGTTTCGATTTTTTGTAGATACTACAGTTCCCTTTATTCAGCATAAAGTTGTTTCGGACCCTAATGGTCGTTTTGTTATTGTATCAGGGAGTTTAGACAGTAAGTTGATTGTTTTTGCTCATGTTTATGCCCCCAATGTAGATGATCCAGGATTTTTTGAGCGTCTATTTTCATATTTGCTAGATTTGTGTACTTACGCCCTTGTGATGGGAGGAGATTTTAACTGCTGGTTAGATCCAGTATTTGATCACTCATTTGTTAAACCAGCCACACTTAATAAATCAGCTTTGTTTATCCAATCTTTTCTAACTAAATGTGGTATAGTTGATGCTTGGCGATTTCTTCATCTGACGGACAGGGAGTATTCTTTTTTCTCTCATGTCTATCATTCTTATACCGGGATTGACTTTATTTTTATTGATAGTCAAATGATTCCATTAGTTCGATCAATTGAATATAAAGAGATTGCTATCTCTGACCACTCTCCTGTAATTCTATCTTTAAATCTTCCTGGTCCTATCCCCATGAGTAGATTTTGGCGATTTAATTCAACTCTGTTATCCGATGAGGATTTTTTAAAAAAATTATGGAGAATCAAATTACTCTTTATTTTTGAAGAAAATACGTTGGAAGAGGCGTCTAGCCTGATTATATGGGATACTTTTAAAGCGTACATCCGGTGTCAAATTATTTCTTATACTGCAAACATCATTAGAAAAGCTAACAAAGAAAGAAATGAATTAGCCAATCAGTTAAAGCAACTGGACCATAAATATGCTTCTGTACCTGATCCTGAAACATATAAGAGACGTATTGAAACTAAAACTAAATATGATCTTCTTTTAACATATCCAATTGAAAGCCAACTTTTAAAAGATAGAAGTCAACTTCATATTCACGGAGATAAAACTGGTAAGCTACTGGCTAATCAATTGAAGCCATTTTCAGCCAAGCGGCAAATTAAAGAAATACATAAAATTAATGGGGACGTGACAACTGACCACCTTGAAATTAATGAACTTTTAGAGAATTTTATTCTAAATTGTATAGATCTGACTCTGTTAATGATAATATTGCAATGAATAATTTTTTAGATCAATTAAATATTCCTAATCTTTCATTAGATGATCGTAGGCAATTGGATCAACCTATTTCCCAGGATGAAATTGCTCAGGCTATTTGAGAATTGCATTCTGGGAAATCCCCAGGACCCGGTGGATTCTCTGGAGAATTTTATTAGGCTTTTTCCTCCTTGCTTATACCACATTTATGTTCTACCCTTACAGGAAGGAAGACAACCAGAGTCTTTTTACGGAGCTTCCATTTTGCTCATTCTCAAAAAGAATATGAATCCTACTAAATGCTCTTCGTATAGACCTATCTCTTTACTCAATTTTGATACTAAAATTTTATCTAAAGTGTTGGCTTGAAGATATATCTTGCACATGCACCAGTCGTGCATGCAGCCTGGTACAGCCAATCCGATCTATTCCTTTTACTTTTTAATTTCCGTTATTTTTTGTATTTTTTTTCTCACGGTAACACGTCGAAGCTGCACGCTGTCTAACATGCTGGTAGAGAGAGTTTTCTTTGGGTTTTCTTTAGCACTGGAAATGGTTACATCCCAACATGCGAGACAGAAGCAAGGTCGCACTGTATATTTCACGGACCAGCAAACACCGGCCGGCTTAGCGAACAGAGCGATGGACACCCCAGCTGAAATCCGGAGGAAAACACACAGAGGGGGATCACAAAGTCGAGGAAAGAGGACCGGGTCGAGACAACAGAGACTTTTGGAGAAGAGGAGTTCGGTGGGTAATTCCATTCCGGCTGACCGGAAGTGCACTGAGAGCGGTAAGCGTGAAGGAGTTCGGTGCTTACTGATCTGGCTAACAACGGATAGTGCAATCCGGGGTATATTATGATTGAGGAATGTGTTTGCAGACTGGATATTGAACTTTTTACTGTTGGACTTCGGCCACATTCCACCGTGATACAACACTTGGCAGCACGGGAGGTCGTACCTGCCTGTGGCCATCGAACATGCAGCTCCTCCCGTGGAGGGTCAGACACCCTGAGCCGATAGACTGGTCCTGGAATTATTTTCCATCTGGCATAGTTTGCATTTTGGTGTTTGATTGTTGGGGTTTTTTGTATTGCTATATTTACGCTCTATTCTTGGTTGGTGCGGCTGTAACGAAACCAAATTTCCCTCGGGATTAATAAAGTATATCTATCTATCTATATCTATATTGATAGGATGCAAAACTGGGCTGAGAAGAGGCAAATGGAGTTCAACCCAGATAAGTGTGAGCTGGTTCATTGTATTAGGTCAAAGATGATGGCAGAATATAGCATTAATGGTAAGACTTGGCAGTGCGGAGGATCAGAGTCAAGTCAAGGCACTGTATATTGTCATTTCCACCATAACTGCTGGTACCATACACAGTAAAAACGAGACAATGTTTTTCAGGACCATGGTGCTACATGAACAATACAAAAATTACACTGAACTACGTAAAAAAACACAAAATTACACGAGACTCCAGACCTACTGAGGACTGCATAAGGTGCACAAAACAGTGCAGGCATTACAATAAATAATAAACAAGACAGTAGGTTGGTGTCAGTCCAGGCTCTGAGTATTGAGGAGTCTGAATACTTGGGGGGGAAAAAACTGTTACATAGACTGGTCGTGAGGGCCTGAAAACTTCGGTGCCTTTTGCCAGGTGGCAGGAGGGAGAAGAGTTTGTATGAGGGGTGCATGGGGTCCTTCACAATGCTGTTTGCTTTACGGATGCAGTGTGTGGTGTAAGTGTCTCCAATGGTGGGAAGAGAGACCCCGATGATCTTCTCAGCTGACCTCAGTATCCACTGCAGGGTCTTGCGATCCGAGATGGTTTCCGAACCAGACAGTGATGTAGCTGCTCAGGATGCTCTCGATACGTCCTCTGTAGAATGTGGTGAGGACGGAGGGTGGGAGATGGACCTTCCTCAGCCTTCACAGAAAGTAAGGACACTGCTGGGCTTTCTTTGCTATGGAGCTGGTGTTAGGGACCAGGTGAGATTCTCCGCCAGGAGAATCTTGGGGTCCGAGTCCATAGGACACTCAAAGCTGCTGCGTAGGTTGACTCTGTGGTTAAGAAGACATACGGTGCATTGGCCTTAATCAACCGTGGGATTGAATTTAAAAGGCGAAGGGTAATGTAGGACTCTGGTCAGACTGCACTTGAAGTACTATGCTCAATTCTGGTCGCTTCGTTACAGGAAGGATGTGGAAACCATAGAAAGGGTGCAGAGGGGATATACAAGGATGTTGCCGGGTCTGGGGAGCATGTCTTATGAGAATAGGTTGAGTGAACTCGGCTTTTTCTTCTTGGACCGACGGAGGATGAGAGGTGACCTGATAAGGTGTATAAGATGATGAGAGGCATTGATCGTGTGGATAGTCAGAGGCTTTTTCCCAGGGCTGAAATGGTGGCCACAAGAGGACACAGGATTAAGGTGCTGGAGATTAGGTACAGAGGAGATGTCAGGGGTAAGTTTTTTTACACAGAGAGTGGTGAGTGTGTGGAATGGGACAATAGGGTCTTCGAAGAGACTCCTGGACAGGTACATGGAGCTTAGAAAAACAGAGGGCTATGGGTAACCCTGGGTAATTTCTGAGGTAAGAACATGTTCGGCACAGCATTGTGGGCCGAAGGGCCTCTATACTGCTGCAGTTTTTCTATGTTTCTACTTTCTATTCACATTCCTCCGGGCTCACTGGACAGGAACACTGAAACACCAAGTGAGAATCAGCAGGAGGTGGCCATTCAGCCCCTCGAACCATCACCAAGATGGCGGCTGCTCTCCCATCTCAGCCACATGTTTCTGCCCGATCCTCATTTCCTCGATCCCTTCAGTCTCCACACATCTGCTGGCCTCTTTTTTTTATGTGAGGACGATACTGAGTCTTCACCGGCCTCTGTGGTGGGGATTTACAGACATTCACCACCCTCAGAATGGAGACATTTCCCCTCATCTCAGTCCCGTACAGTCCACCCCCATTTTCAGAGACTGGGATCCCTGGTTCAACCGGTAATGATGTTGTGCATTTCAATGTCTTCATCTCTCAGTCCTCGATTCTCTAAATGAAAGGGTTATCACATTTGATCTTTCTTCATATGATGACCCCACCACTCCAGGGATCAGTCTGGTGAATCTTCATTGCACTCTCCATAACAAATACTCTCTAACCTCTTTGTTAATCCTCTATGGAATTAATTTCCATCTTCTGCAGCCCCGTGTTGCCCCAACCACTCACCTCCCACCCCGTCACTATTTCCACCTTCCCACCTCCCCCTCACCTGGATCCACCTCTCACTCCCCAGCTCTTGCCCCATCCCCACCCCTCACCTCTTTTCTCGGACTATTTCCCGTCCACTCTCAGTCCAGAGGGAGGGTCTCGGCCCGAAATGTTGACGGTCCATTTCCCTCCACAGATGCTGCCCGACCCACTGAGTTCCTCCGGCAGTTTGTTCTTTGGTCTGTGTGACCCGTGTTAGTGTGGGGAGCGGGATTTTACACCATATTCCCGGTACAGTCTCAACAAAACACAAATAATTGTCACTTTGCCCGGACCATTGGCCCCGCTTGCAGGGCAACAGTCTGCCGGTGTTTGCCCCCCAATGTGGTGAATCGCCACCACCGTGGGCTCAGACATTTCCACAGATGAGCCCCTCCTGTCCCCACCGGGACAAACATCCTGTCCGCCCCCTCTCTCACCGTCTTCATCCTCTCCCTCCCCGGGGAACCGGCATCAAACCGACGGGCCGAGCGGTCTCCTCCTACCTCTCAGCGACACATCAGACTCCGGCCGCAGGAGACGCTTCACAAACGCCCCAACTTCCCTCGGAGGGAAATGGAAATAAATCAGAAAGCGGACATTTACTTTGACGGTTGTCCCGCCGTGACGGAAAGTTCGGGAGACGGAGTCAGCGGGGGTAACGCCCTCTCGGCTGGCCTGCCTCCTCTATTGGTTGGAAGCAGTGATTGACATTGCTTCCTACCAATGGGAATACAGCAGCGCCTGACTCCTGTGCTGACAGCGGTGGGGAAGGGGATGGTCACGTGATCAGTAGCCCAGCCGTTAAACCGACCAAGCTCGAGCTCACCAGCGCGCGGGGCACAAAAGGCCCCGGATGATCGGTTGAGGTGAGAAGGGGTCTCCGGGTTGGGGGTCTCACCGGGCGGCGTTTTCAACACCGACTTCGGGTAGTTGCTGTGACTCCGGACTCCGTGACCCGCAATCCCGGGACAGTCCTGCTCTCTTCCCTCAATCTCAGCCCCACCATCCGTACACGGGCCCCGGGGAGCTTCCGGCTGATGAGGGAATGGGAACCGATGGGTCTCTCAGACAGAGCTGAGCTCCAGCTGTCTAAATGCAAGGATCGGGAACTCGGAGAAAGGGAACAAAATCTTTTACATCAGCTGTTGTGAAAATCACCTTTGTTCTGCCTCCAGTCACAAACAAGAGAAAATCTGCAGATGCTGGAAATCCGAGCAACACACACAAATTGCTGGAGGAACTCAGCATTAGTACTCTTTTCCATAGATGCTGCCTGGCCTGCTGAGTTCCCCCAGCATTTTGTGTCTGTTGCTGGTTCTACTCCCTCTTGTTCTGGACTTTCTACCCGTGAGAACATGTTTTGTCCCACTCTCTCTGGGTACATAATGATATCAAACACCTTTGCCCTGGGCAACAAGTAGCTTTCACATCACAAATGTGCCAGACTCCAATGAGACAGACTACTGCCCTTCCCTTCATATTCATTGGCATTGCCATCACTGAGTTCACCACCGTCAGTCACCTGGGGGAGGGTTCAGGGGAAATATTTATGTACAATACAGAAACTGGTGTTACCTGTGTGTATTGTGGTGATGCAAAAGTTGCTGGAGAATTTACAAGTGGGAAGAAGTGGAGTGATATTTGGAAATCTGACTTTTTCAAGCATCATTTAGCAAGAGAAACACATATGGACAATGTGCAAAAGTTCTGGTGAAAAAATCCTTCATTACCCATTACAGGCCTGCTACATAGGTTGTGTGAGAGTGCAGATGAAATCAATCAAACCCAGAGGAGATCAAAGTTCTTACTGACTGTGATTTGCTAGCTGTTGAAAGGCATACCTCTCTATATAAAATTCACAGTGCACATGTTGTCACTGGGTAAAAGAATGTACAGTACAAGATTTATGTGCACACTGGTCATTACAAATTAGAAGGGACATTGGTGAGAAGGTGGGGAGACCTCCAGTGTCCCTGATGCCCTCACCTACAAGATGTACATCCAGCTGCAGCTTGTAACCCTGCACTTTATGGAGTTGGAATTTGAAGTGCATGAATTCTGGATCAGCTGGGAGTCGGAGGGGGTGATAGATATGACATGAAGAGAGGTGAGTTACACCCAAGGTGCAGGATACAGTAAACTGGGTGAGAGTCAGGAAGGGGAATGAGGTTAAATAGCCATCGCAGAGTACTCTTGTTGCCATCTTACACAACAGCAGGTGGACCACTTTAGAAACTGATGGGGGGGATTACCTGGCAGAGGAAAGTCAAAGGGGTGATAGGGGATTTGTTAGTTAGAGGAACAGAACAAGAGGGGACCAATATCCTATTGGTAAGGCTTGCTAGTGCTAGAGTTGGGGGAGTGGGATGATGTGGTTAAAATAAGTTGTGGGGGAATGGGAGCCAGACTGACAGAACAGATAGTGGAGAGGCTGAATTGAATTGACTTTATTACATACATCCTTCATATACATGAGGAGTGGAAATCTTTATGTTACATCTCTGTCTAAATGTGCAATGTGTAATTTATAGTTATTTATAATAAATAGTTTGTATATAGGACAGTCAATATAACATAGAAATGCAATTGTATCAGCATGAATTAATCAATCCGATGGCCTGGTAGAAGATGATGTCCTGGAGCCTGTTGGTCCTTTTGCTGTGGTACCGTTTCCTGGATGGTAGCAGCAGGAACAGTTTGTGGTTGTGGTGAATTGGGACTCCAATATCCTTTGGGCCCTTTTTACACACCTGTCTCTGTAAATGTCCTGAAATAGTGGGAAGTTCACATCTACAGATGCGCTGGGCTGTCCGCACCACTCTCTGCAGGTTCCTGCGATTAAGGGAAGTACAGTTCCCAGACCAGGCAGTGATACAGCCAGTCAGGATGTTCTCAGTTGTGTCCCTGTTGAAAGTCCTTAGGATTTGGGGCCCCATCCCGAACTTCTTCAACCATCTGAGGTGAAAGAGGTGCTGATGTGCTTTTTTCACAACACAGCCAGTATGTAGAGACCATGTGAGATCCTTGGTGATGTTTATGCCGAGGAACTTAAAGCTGTTCACCCTCTGAACCCCAGATCCACTGATGTCAATAGGGGTTAGCCTGTCTCCATTCCTCCTGTCGTCCACAATCAGCTCCTTTGTTTTTGTGGCAATGAGGGAGAGTTTGTTGAATAATTACTTTGGTTCTGTCTTCACTAAGGAGGACATAAATAATCTTCCGGAAATAGTAGAGGACAGAAGGTCCAGTGAGATGGAGGAACAGAGGGAAATACATGTTAGTAGGGAAGTGGTGTTAGGTAAATTGAAGGGATTAAAGGCAGATAAATCCCCAGGGCCAGATGGTCTGCATCCCAGAGTGCTTAAGGAAGTAGCCCAAGAAATAGTGGATGCATTAGTGATAATTTTTCAAAACTCTTTAGATTCTCGACTAGTTCCTGAGGATTGGAAAGTGACTAATGTAACCCTACTTTTTAAAAAAGAGGGAGAGAGAAACCAGGGAATTATAGACTGGTTCTCCTAACGTCGGTGGTGGGGAAACTGCTGGAGTCAGTTATCAAAGATGTGATAACAGCACATTTGGAAAGCGGTGAAATCATCGGACAAAGTCAGCATGGATTTGTGAAAGGAAAATCATGTCTGATGAATGTCATAGAATTTTTTGAGGATGTAACTAGTAGAGTGGATAGGGCAGAACCAGTGGATGTGGTATATTTGGATTTTCAAAAGGCTTTTGACAAGGTCCCACACAGGAGATTGGTGTGTAAACTTAAAGCACAGGGTATTGGGAGTAAGGTATTGATGTGGATAGAGAATTGGTTGGCAGACAGGAAGCAAAGAGTGGGAATAAATGGGACCTTTTCGGAATGGCAGGCAGTGACTAGTAGGGTACCGCAAGGCTCAGTGCTGGGACCCCAGTTGTTTACAATATATATTAATGACTTAGACAAGGGAATTAAATGCAGCATCTCCAAGTTTACGGATGACACGAAGCTGGGCAGCAGTGTTAGCTGTGAGGAGGATGCTAAGAGGATGCAGGGTGACTTGGATAGGTTAGGTGAGTGGGCAAATTCATGGCAGATGAAATTTAATGTGGATAAATGTGAAGTTATCCAATTTGGTGGCAAAAACAGGAAAACAGATTATTATCTGAATGGTGGCCGATTAGGAAAAGGGGAGGTGCAACGAGACCTGGGTGTCATTATACACCAGTCATTGAAAGTGGGCATGCAGGTACAGCAGGTGGTGAAAAAGGCGAATGGTATGCTGGCATTTATAGCAAGAGGATTCGAGTACAGGAGCAGGGAGGTACTACTGCAGTTGTACAAGGCCTTGGTGAGACTACACCTGGAGTATTGTGTGCAGTTTTGGTCCCCTAATCTGAGGAAAGACTTCCTTGCCATAGAGGGAGTACAAAGAAGGTTCACCACATTGATTCCTGGGATGGCATGACTTTCATATTATGAAAGACTGGATGAACTAGGCTTATACTCATTGGAATTTAGAAGATTGAGGGGGGATCTGATTGAAACGTATAAAATCCTAAAGGGATTGGACAGGCTGGATGCAGGAAGATTGTTCCCGATGTTGGGGAAGTCCAGAATGAGGGGTCACAGTTTGAGGATAAAGGGGAAGCCTTTTAGGACCGAGATGAGGAAAATCTTCTTCACACAGAGAGTGGTGAATCTGTGGAATTCTCTGCCACAGGAAACAGTTGAGGCCAGTTCATTGGCTATATTTAAGAGGGAGTTAGATATGGCCCTTGTGGCTAGGGGGATCAGGGGGAATGGAGGGAAGGCTGGTGCAGGGTTCTGAGTTGGATGATCAGCCATGATCATACTGAATGACAGCACAGGCTCGAAGGGCTGAATGGCCTACTCCTGCACCTATTTTCTATGTTTCTATGTTTGACACCAGTCAGATGTTGTTTAGACCTCAGATAGAGTCAGCGATGAAATGGTTGAGTATGGTGCGATGAATGTGCTGAGCTATGTACATCACAATGCAAGAAGCATCGTAGGAAAGCCAGATGAGCTCAGGACGGGGAATTATCATATTGTACCTTGGTTTTCAAGAGATATTGAGGCCCCGAATATTTTGTTCCTCTAAATACCTCAGACTGTTGGGTGCTACCAAGACTCATTAATGACTACAATATCATAATTCCACCCCCTGAGCTCATCTGACTTTTTTTAATCATCTTCTGTTGGTTTCTAAAATCTTCCCAGCAGTTTTTGCTCTTTTGTTTGCCCTCTCTTTGGGTTTTATATTGGCATTGGCTTCTCATTTCATCCACAGTTGTGTCCTCCTGCCTTTCCAATGCTTCCACTTCTTTGGGATGTATCCCGAATTGTTCCCAGAAACTCCAGCCATTGCTGCTCCATTGTCACTCCTACCTTTTCCCTTCCAACCAAGTTTGGCCAGCTTCTCTGTCATAGAAACATGGAGAAGTTCAGTATGGAAACAGGGTATTTGGCCCATCAAGTCAATTCCGAATAAATATTTAAGCTGTCCAATGCAACTACCTTGCCTCTGTTGTATTTAAGTATAAACTTTGCTAGGGTGTCCCATTTTCTTGGAGAGCAGCACAGCCTGGATGTTGGGCAGGACGCCACCCTGGGTGGTAGTAACCCCTCCCAGCAGTTTATTGAGCTCCTCGTCGTTGCAGATAGCGAGCTGTAGGTGGCGGGGAATGATCCTGGTCTTCTTATTGTCTCGAGCAGCGTTGCCTGCCACCTCCAGAATTTCAGCCGTCAGGTATTCTAGCACTGCCGCTAGGTAGACAAGCATGGCATAGTGACCCTTCCGTAGGAGCCGATGGATGCGCCCCACAGAAAACTGCAAACCAGCCCGAGAAGAGCGAGTCATGCCATGACCTGACATGATCAAAGAGCTCCTTCACGCCCGAAACGAGAATGAATGCAACTACCTGCACTGGGACCATCGCCCTCCATTCCCCTACCATCCAGGCTCCCAAACAAACTTCTTTTAAATGGTGAAACCCAGCTCATATTCACCACTTCTGCTGGTGTTTCATTCCACACTCTCACGACCATAGCAGTGAAGAGCTTTTCCAAATATTGCTGCTAAATTTTCACCTTCCCCACTTACCCATGACCTCTAGTTGTCATCCCACCCAACCTCAGTGGAAAAAGCTGCTTGCATTTACCCTATCTATACCCTCATAATTTTGTATACTTCCGACAAATCTTCAAAGCAATGTATAATTTCCTTGTTTATGTTTAGAGCCCTTTTTAGTGTATAAGATGTTGAGGGGCATTGATCATGTGGATAGTCAGAGGTTTTTCTTCACAGCGCTGAAATGACTAATATGAGGGGACATAGTTTTAAGGTGCTTGGAAATAGGGACCAAGGGGATGTCAGGGGTAAGTTTTTTTACACAGAGAGTGGTGGGTGCGTGGAATGCACTGCCGGATATTTATGTGAGAGTGTTTCAGTTCCTGTGGGGCCAGTCGCCCATGCAGCTCAGTGCGAACAGGGAATAATACCAATGGAGAGAGTCAAACTGAGCCAGGTCACAGACTGGAGATGGCAGAAATGCCCCATTCTTATAGAGACAGGAAGAGCATCAGAGAGTTTGATGGTCACTCCAGATAGCAGCACTGTGCCCAGTTAGAAGATGATTTCTCTCTCCGACTTGGGTTGAACTTCACTGGAACAGTGTGATGCCAGATCACACCTTGATAACTCAAGTGATCTCATCTGAAATGTTGTCGTACACCCATTGATGGATTTTGTAAATCTTTTTACAGGTCAAAAATGAGAAGGAATTCGTCTCCGGGAATCTCAAACACAACACGCCACTTTTGCTGTCTCTGTCCAGATATTTAAGAAGTGGAGCAAGGGATTCACTCGATCATCCTTCCTGCACAGACTATGGGGAGGAATTCACTCGATCATCTGACCGACTGTCATGCTCATCATTTTACACGGGGGGAGCCCATTCATCTGGTCAGACAGTGGGAATGGATTCACTCCGTCATCTCAACTGAAGGTACATCAGCAAGTTCACACCGGGACAAGGCCATTCAACTGTTGTGTGTGTGAGAAAGGATTCAGTCGGTCTTCCCACCTGTGGACACACCAGTCAGTTTACACTGGGCAGAGGTTGGTCATCTGCTGAATCTGCGGGGAAGGATTCACTTGGTTATCTGACCTAATGGCTCACCAGCGAGTTCACACCGGGGAGCAGCCGTCCACCTGCTCAGACTGTGGGAAGGGATTCACTATGTCATCTCAGTTACTGAGACACCAGTCAGTTCACTCTGAGGAGAGGCCATTCACCTGCTCGGACTGTGGGAAGGGATTCACTTGCTCATTTAATCTGAAGGTACATCAGCGAGTACACACTGGAGAGAGGCCGTTCAGCTGCTCAGACTGTGGGAAGGAATTCACACAGTTAGCTAACCTACAAGCACACCAGTCAGTTCACACTGGGGAGCAGCCGTTCACCTGCTCAGTTTGTGGGAGGGGATTCAGACAGTCATCCCAACTGAAGGTACATCAGCGAGTTCACACTGGAGAGAAGCCGTTCACCTGCTCAGACTGTGGAAAGAGATTCACACAGTTAGCTAATCTACAAGCACACCAGTCAGTTCACACTGGGGAGAAGCCATTCACCTGCTCAGTGTGTGGGAAGGGATTCACTCAGTCATCTCACCTGAATGTACATCAGCGAGTTCACTGTGGAGAGAGGCCGTTCATCTGCTCAGACTGTGGGAAGGGTTTCACTCAGTCATCCAACCTGCTGGTACACAAGTCTGTTCACACTGGGGAGTGGCCATTCACCTGCTCAGACTGTGGGAAGGGATTCCATTTCTCATCTCAACTGAAGGTTCATCAGAGAGTTCACACGGGGGAGAGGCCGTTCACCTGCTCAGACTGTGGGAAGAGATTCACTCAGTCATCCACCCTATTGAAACACCAGTCAATTCACAGTGAGGAGAGGCCATTCACCTGCTCAGTTTGTGGGAAAGGATTCACTCGATCATCTGATCTACAGATACATCAGTGAGTTCATACTGGGGAGAGGCCATTCACCTGTTCAGACTGTGGGAAGGGACTCACTTGCTCATCTCAACTGAAGGTATATCAGCGAGTTCACACTGGAGGGAGGCCATTCACCTGCTCGGTGTGGGAAGGGATTCATTCGGTTATCCAACCTACAGAGAGACCCGCGAGTTCATACAAAGAGCTAACTTGTTCAACCTTTCTTTGTAACTCTGGTGCTGAAACCCAGGTAACATTCCAGTAAATCTCCTCTGTACTCTCTCTATTTTGTTGACATCTGTCCTATAATTCGGTGACCAGAACTGTATGCAATACTGCAAATTTGGCCTCACCAATGCCTTGTACAATTTTCACATTACATTTCAACTCCTATACTCGATGCTCTGATTTATAAAGGCCAGCAAACCAAAAGCTTTCTTCACCACCCTATCCACATGAGATTCCACCTTCAGGGAACTATGCACCATTATTCCCAGATCCCTCTGTTCTGCAGCATTCTTCAATGCCTTACCATTTACCATGTATGTTCTTATTTTGATTAGTCCTACCAAAATGCAGCACCTCACACTTATCAGCATTAAACTCCATCTTCCATCTTTCAGCCCACTCTTCTAACTGGGTCCAGTCCTCTAAATGGGTCCAGTCTTCTAAATGGGTCCAGTCCTATCCTTCTAACTGGCCTAAATCTCTCTGCAAGCTTTGAAAACCTACTTCATTATCCACCACTCCACCTATCTTAGTATCATCTGCATACTTACTAATCTAATTTACCACCCCATCATACAGATTATGAATATATTGACAAACAACATTGGACCAGTACAGATCCCTGAGGCACACCACTAATCACCGGCCTCCAACCTGGCAAACAGTTATCCACCACCACTCTCTGGCATCTCCCATCCAGCCACTGTTGAATCCATTTTGCTACTTCAATATTAGTACCTAGACAACATCCACCGCTTTATCTTCGTCAATTTTCCGAGTAACTTCTTCAAAAAATTCAATAAGATTGGTCAAACATGACCTTCCACGCACAAATCCACGTTCACTATCCCTAATCATACCTTGTCTTTCCAGATAATTATATATACCATCTCTCAGAATACTTTAATTTACCCACCACTGACGTCAAACGCACAGGCCAATAATTTCTGGGTTTACTCTTAGAACTCTTTTTAAATGATGGAACCGCCTGAGCATTACGCCAATCCTCCGGCACTATCCCCGTTTCTAATGACATTTGAAATATTTCTGTCATAGTCCCTGCTATTTCTACACCAACTTCCCTCAAGGTCCGAGGGATATCCTGTCAGGACCTTGAGACTTATCCACTTTTATATTCTTTAAAAGCACCAGTACTTTCTCTTCTTTAAACATCATAGTTTCCATAACTACCCTTCTTGTTTCCCTTACCTTACACAATTCGATATCCTCCTTCTTAGTGAATACCGAAGAAAAGAAATTGTTCAAAATCTCCCCCATCTCTTTTGGCTCCGCACATAGCTGTCCACTCAGATTCTCTAAGGGACCAATTTTATCCCTCACTATCATTTTTCTATTAATATAACTGTAGAAATCCTTTGGATTTATTTTCACCTTACTTGCCAAAGCAACCTCACATCTTCTTTTAGCTTTTCTAATTTCTTTCTTAAGATTCTTTTTTACATTCTTTATATTGCTCAAGCACCTCATTTACTCCATGCTGCCTATATTTATTGTAGGTCTCTCTCTTTTTCCGAACCAGGTTTCCAATATCCCTTGAAAACCATGGCTCTCCCAAGCTTTTAACCTTTCCTTTCAACCTAACAGGAACATAAAGATCCTGTACACTATAATTTCACCTTTAAATTACCTCCATTTCTCTATTACATCCTTCCTATAAAACAAATTGTCCCAATCCACTCCTTCTAAATCCTTTTGCATCTCCTCAAAGTTAGCCTTTCTGTAATCAAAAATCTCAACCCTGGGTCCAATCCTATCCTTCTCCATAATCATGTTGAAACTAATGGCATTGTGATCACTGGACCCGAAGTGCTCTCCAACACATACCTCCGTCACCTGACCTATCTCATTTCCTAACAGGAGAGCCAACACTGCCCCTTCTCTAGTTGGTACCTCTATGTATTGCTGCAAAGAACTATCCTACACACATTTTCCAAACTCCAAACCATCCACCCCTTTTACAGAATGGGCTTCCCAGTCTATGTGTGGAAAATTAAAATCTCCCACTATCACAACCTTGTGCTTACTACAAATATCTGCTAACTCCTTACAAATTTGCTCCTCCAATTCTTGCTCCCCATTAGGTGGTCTATAATACATCCCTGTAAGTGTTACTACACCTTTCCCATTCTTCAATTCCACCCAAATAGCCTCTCTAGATGAGCCCTCTAATCTATCCTGCCAAAGCACTGCTGTACTATTTTCTCTGACAAGCAATGCAACACCTCCCCCTCTTGCCCCTCCGATTCTATCACACCTGAAGCAACGAAATCCAGTAATATTTAGTTGCCAATCACACCCCTCCTGCAACCATGTTTCACTAATAGCTACAGCACCATATTTCCAGGTATCAATCCATGCTCTAAGCTCATCCACCTTTCTTACAATGCTCCTAGCATTAAAATAGATGGATTTAAGAAACTCCCCACCTCTTACTCTCTGTTTATCCCCAAGTTCACACTGGGTAGTGGCCAATCTCCTGCTCAGACTTTAGGAAGAGATTTTCTCAGCCAGATCAACCATTATTGAGTTCAGACTGTTCAGAGGTCGTTCACCTGCTGTGAATGTGGGAAGCCATTCACTCAGTCACCTAACCTTATGTAACTCTCGATTTGGCTGGCAGCTTAATATGGGGGGTGATAGACCCACAACCCGGCCAAGCTTAAGAAATCTCGTTTGGGTGGATGCTGCGTGATGTGTCCCCTGTTAAAAACCAGTACCCTGAAATAACAAACAGTGCACAATAGGCGATTAAATGATTGAGCTTTATAATTCTTACTTTGACTATAGGGTTATTAAAGAAACAAAAAATAAAGAAAAAGGGCCCACTCTCTCTATTTGCGTCTTCTCATCTCTCCCCGTCAAAAGACCGCAAAAATCTCTCTTCCAGACTCAGAAGAAAGAACAACATTTCTCCCATTGGATAGCCCTGCATTCCAAAACCCTGTTATCTCCAGTCGTAACATAAACATTACTGCTACAGAGAAACCATCACCTCAGCAGTGAAACATTACAAAGAAGCCATTACATTAGCAGTGAAACCTTACAGCATGTTATTTGTGACACACTACCGGGTTCACACTGGGGAGCAAGTTTCAATAAGCTGCTTGCTGGGTATTTGTCCATCACCGTTGCTGAATGCAATTTCGAGAGTGACAGTCGGTGTTGAACTCTGCAATTATCGCTGTTGCTCACCACACCCAGTCTGCACCCTGGTCACTGGGCATGGGAGGAGTTTCTTCTGTTGCATATTCTGCTTTAATGGGACAGGAGTTTATTATTTTGGATCTGAGACAAATAAATCAGTTCTATTTTAAACTCTGTCTCCAATACTTAGTGAATTTATAACACAACTTGTGTATAGTAGAGAGTCAACTCAGGCCGGCTGGACACTGCCAGTGATTCTGTTCCACAACAGTCCCTTTAAATCCTCCCCTGTTGTTCCCTTCTTGCTCTCGCTGTGCGATGGGTTCGAAATAGTCACCACTCTGTGGGTGAAGAGGTTTTCCTTGAATTCTCTGCAGACTGAAAAAGTCGAGCTGGCTGCAGTTCTATCTGACATGTTCTTCACCCTTGAAATCTCTGGGCTGAGGAAGAATGACATTGGGAGTTAACCTCCTTATTCTGGGCTCATTTGCACATTATGGGTCATTTTTCTCTGCTTCTAAAGTGTTGTTAGAAAACACCACTGGCCTCTGAAGACTGAAAACAGAATGGGAAACCATTAGTTAGATGTTCAACGGAGCAGGGTCAGAAACCAGAGGCAGGTCTGCACAGGGCAGAGTTTGGGGCTCTGGAGGATGGTTGGGGTAAGAACATATGATGAGGAGAAAGGAATCAGCAGCGGGGCGTGGCAACGGATGACAAAGTAGCAACATTTGGAAGCTAATTGGCAGAGAAAATAATTAGTTTGTCTGACTGACACAAACAATGCCTGTGGTGAGGTGCTCCACCAGTCGAGGAACATGTGTGTGTTGGGAATGGTTTTATCTATTGAGGGAATTGTTCCTGCTTGTTTATCCAGTAATATTATACCTGGATGGTTATTACAGATTGTCCTATCTGAAATAATGTATTGATTATCATATAAATTGAGATTCTGTCCCTAACTGGATCAGGTTTGAATTTATGTTGCCTTAATGAAGTTACGGTGGTCATTCATGTGTTTCTATTTTAAAACAAGATTTTGGTGAATGATATTTGCTGCTTGATTGTACCTGCATAAGTAATTAAATTGAGTTATACTGCTGCAGGATTCTGGAATGTGTTGGATTGTGTCTGTTTTTTCTTGGCATTTTCTGCATTTATTGCCTTGTAGAAACATAAACATAGAAAATAGGTGCAGGAGTAGGCCATTCGGCCCTTCGAGCCTGCACCGCCATTCAGTATGATCATGGCTGATCATCCAACTCAGAACCCTGTACCAGCCTTCCCTCCATACCCCCTGATCCCTTTAGCCACAAGGGCCATAAGCATCGGCAGGATGTTTGTTTGTATTGTATGTATTTTTGATTTTTTTTATTGTTGACCATCTTGTCCTGTATTTCTGCAAGGAACACCCCATTTCAGGGAAGAGGTCTCCAACTCTCAGTCAGGTGCTCAATGCTTCCTTGTCAACATCTGCTCTGCTCAGATCGTTGGGATGTCTCCCATGGAGGGTCATACTCATTCCACTGGTTAATCTTTTCTTCCATAGTGATGATTCATTTTTCTGAGTTAGCCTCTCACTTAAGTTTTCTGGTCTGTATTTTTTTATAGATTATGAGAACACTCAGTCGTCTTTTATTGTCATTTAGAAATGCATGCATGCATTAAGGAATGATACAATGTTCCTCCATAGCGATATCACAGAAAACAGGACAAACCAAAGACTAATACTGACAGAACCACATAATTTTAACATATAGTTACAGCAGTGCAAAGCAATACCATAATTTGATGAACAGATTATTGGCATGGTAAAAAAAGTTTCAAGTCCCGATCGACTCCTGAATCCCTGATAGCAGGAGGCAAAAGGGAGAAACTCTCTGCCATAAACCTCCAAGGCACCGACAACTTGCCGATGCCTTGGAAGCAGCAGGACACAGCCGACCCCGAGTCCGTCCATCCGAAACCTTCGAGCCTCCGACCAGCCCCTCCGATACAGCCTCCCGAGCGCCATCCTCTGCCATGCGCCTTCGACCTCTCCCTGGCCGCTGAAACAAGCAAAGCCGAGGATTTCGGGGCCTTGAGCGCCGGAGATTCCAGTTACCACACAGTAGCAGCGGCAGCGAAGCGGGCATTTCAGAAGTTTTCCAGATGTTCCTCCGTACTCTCTCGTCCGTCTCCATCAAATCAGAATTGTGCACTGTCCCTTGCTTGACAGATTACAAATATCACTCACCGGAGAGGCCGTGCGCGCAGCGTCGCGCTGCTATCTTCTCCTCCTCCTACACTCCTTTCGTCTGAAACTCATTTTGAACCAAACATTATTTCTGCCAGATTACCAAACTCAACAGTTTTGGAAAATATTGATGAGAAATTAGCTCATTTACTGTCAGAGCAGAGACAGTGGATGAAGCAGTTAATTTTTAAATATCGGGATTTATTTCCAGACGTTCCTAAAAGAACCACAGTAGCTTCGCATGCTGTAGATGTTGGAGATACAAAACCCATAAAGCAACATCCATATCGGATGAACAGGTGAAAATCTGAACTTTTTGAACAAGAAATTAAGTATATGTTAGAAAATACTATTATTAGACCTTCTAATTCGAATTGGAGTTCACCGTATGTTATGGTACCTAAGCCAGATAGTAGTATTAGATTTTTTACAGATTACAGGAAGGTGAATGCTGTGACAGAAACTGAATCGTATCCAATCCCTAGGGTAGATGATTGTGTAGACAAAGTTGGACAAGCAAAGTTCCATACAAAGATTGATTTGTTAAAAGGTTATTGGTGTGTTCCATTGACGGACAGAGGTAGAGAGATTTCTGCATTTGTAACCTTATCAGGGTTAGATGACTTCCCTTTGGGATGAAGAATGCACCAGGTACTTTCCAGTGAATGATTAACTCTGTAATTCAGGGGTTAAAAGACACAGATACTTACATTAGATAGATAGATAAATATACTTTATTGATCCCGAGGGAAATGGGGTTTCGTTACAGCCGCACAACCAAGAATAGAGCATAAGTATAGCAGTACTAAATCCACAAACAATCAAACAACAAAATGCAAACTATGCCAGATGGAAATAAGTCCAGGACCAGCCTGTTGGCTCAGGGTGTCTGACCCTTCACGGGAGGGGCTGCAAAGTTCGATGGCCACAGGCAGGAACAACCTTCCGTGACGCCCAGTGTTGTATCTCGGTGTAATATGGCGGAGTCCAACAGCAAAAAGTTCAATATCCG